>NW_025779841.1:0-49766 GCF_021130785.1 Homalodisca vitripennis
CCGTCCAGCTATCGCCACTTTATTCCCCATATGAAAGCACACATGCTCACCCCCCCACAAGCTGCCTGGTATTAGCAGTGTATTGAAATCACATTATGGATTGGTTCACATGATCGTAACGTGCAGCCGCAACAATCGCAAACAACCGACCACCACCACTACTAGATGTCATAGATATGTGGGTTCACATGAACAAGCACCAACTTGCTGATCGTAACGTGCAGCCGCAACAATCGCAAACAACCGACCACCACCACTACTAGATGTCATAGATATGTGGGTTCACATGAACAAGCACCAACTTGCTGATCGTAATGTGCAGCCGCAACAATCGCAAACAACCGACCACCACCACTACTAAATGTCATAGATATGTGGGTTCACATGAAACAAGGACCAACTTGCTGATCGTAACGTGCAGTCCGCAACAATCGCAAACAACCGACCACCACCACTACTAGATGTCATAGATATGTGGGTTCACATGAACAAGCACCAACTTGCTGATCGTAAACGTGCAGCCGCAACAATAGCAAACAACCGACCACCACCACTACTAGATGTCATAGATATGTGGGTTCACATGAACAAGCACCAACTTGCTGATCGTAACGTGCAGCCGCAACAATAGCAAACAACCGACCACCACCACTACTAGATGTCATAGATATGTGGGTTCACATGAACAAGCACCAACTTGCTGATCGTAACGTGCAGCCGCAGCAATCGCAAACAACCGACCACCACCACTACTAGATGTCATAGATATGTGGGTTCACATGAACAAGCACCAACTTGCTGATCGTAACGTGCAGCCGCAGCAATCGCAAACAACCAACCACCACCACTACTAGATGTAATAGATATGTGGGTTCAAAGGGGCTGCCAGTCGATTGCCAATACTGGATGATACTCCACTCTTCTTGAAATATGAAAGAATGTAGAACTGTTTGTAAAGGAAATTATGAACAATCAATCTATCTAAGGACATTCAAATTAATAATTCGTAGCAATGTATATTATTAAGATTTTCACTAAAATAAATGTTATTTTTTATATTATTTTTACATAGGCATAAAAAATATTACATGTCAAAACTGATAACGCAACACTCAAAAAAAAAGCTAAATAAAAGAATTGATACTTTTTTATAGTAAATTAATTACTCCTATATTCAAAAAAAATTCCATTGAAACTGTACTAAAATATGGAAGAGTGAATGTAAACAGACAAACAATATTTATACAACAAACAAAAAACAGTAGGAGGTAATAGTTGATGACTGATTATTTATTTATTATGTCCCACGTTAGTATTTCAATACTAATAGAATTTATGATAAGAAACAAGTTTAATTATTATATTTATCTATTTATTTACATGTTAAGCTCTAAACAAAGCAAGAAGTTTCTATTTCAGTAAATTTTTTTGCAGAAAAGAAAACTGTATCACAGGAAATTAGTACCGAAATTTAGGTGTATATTTTGACAGGCTCCCATTAGTAAAATAACTAAATCAATATTAAATGCACTTCTCTTGCCATGAAAATTACTAGCTCTTGTGAGAAAATGTACTTATAAAGGCTATAATTGAAAATTCGTACCAAAATAAATTGTCAGGTAAAAAGATATTCATAAAATATGGGTATATTTTTCAAAGGCGATCATTTGGTTATAAGTGACAGAAACAAACAAATAACAATACATTAAAATTTTGATTTAGTACTTAGTCCACTCCACAAATATCATATGAAATACTGCAAATAAAAAATGATAAAATATTAACATCATAGTGTACAAAAAGTAATATTTATACATGATAGAGATATCAACACATCCATAGAGCTCCTGCCCAGTCTGATCCACTGACATCCATACTTTGGGAAAGATTGGCACGCCACTGAGGTTCGGCAATCGACTGTGATAACTGGTAGCCAGTGTGACCGTCCCATGCTCCCTCAAACTACTATCGGAGGCTGTTATATATTGTTATTCGGAGGCTGTGATGACGCATGTTGATTCATTAATTCGCAAGTAGTAGAGTTTTTCGCAGTTTAATTCACAGCTTATTAAAGGATTATATGGTTAACGAAATCCACAGCTTATTCACAGTTTTCACGGTCAGGTGGAGACCCTGTTAAGATTGATAGGGAGTTCTGGGGACACCCTGTATATTATTTACAATACTAAGATAGTTTGTTACTGTAGTTATCTAATCTAAATATTTTGATACACAAAGTCTGTTTATCTGTTTATTTACTCTGCTGGTATCTACAAATAGATGCCCTGGAATGCCTAAACGTAGGCATACCATTCATGGACTTCAAGTAAAATGTTTCCTTATTTTGGTTATCTGCATACAATTTTTGCGAACATTTCATCAAAATATATTATATAAAAAAAGTAAATAAAATATTGTATAACTTACAACATCAAAAGGGCTAAAATCTGTACAATGTATGTCATCAGCAATTTGTAACTAGTAATCTTACCTTAAATGAACTATGCACTAAAGGTCTCATCCAAGTCTATAACCATGCATTTCTTGTGCATGTCTTGGTGTCGGATGGTGGGCAGCAGGTAGCGTGGTGAGCCAGGGCTGAGGCTGCGGTGAACACCTACCCTCACTGTTACCGGACGCTTTCGAAGCCTTCGAACTGGCAGCACTGAAGCAAGCAGAGCAGCGAACGAAGCACTCCCCTCCTTGGTTTCTTGCCCACTTGACCTGGATAAACATCTAAGTGAAAGACTTAGACCTACCCACATTTCAGTCCGGTTAATAGAGATCAAAAAACTACCCACAATTTGATTCTTAAAAACTAAAGTCTCTACTAATCTTAATCTCTGGAGTTGCTTGATTATTAAGGTAGCCTATCAATCGATTGTTTTACTTTCTAATATGATAACAGATATCTTCTACTCGTATCTTCAATGATTTTTAAAAATATTTTTATATGATGAATAATGAAAACTAGTAGTAGTGTATTTATTCAAGAGTCATGAGGTCCAGATTCCTCCCTCTTCAAAATGTTTGAAAAAGATAGATATATGACATAATGTAAATTTACTTGACAAGTGTAAGTGTATATTTTTACACATAACTTTGATATTCAATCAAATTGTGCCTAAAATTATTTTTTTTATCCATAAAGAGAGGATTGAAGATATGAATTACACAGTATCATCACAAACAGGATAAAATTACCTGAGTAGTACGACTGAATCAGTTTTGGTCTTCAATGTAATGGGACATGTATTTTATGTATATTATGATCTTGTATGTTTTTTCATCTTAAATAATTACAACATTATACAGACTGAGTAGTAGTATAATTTGAAAGTTGTACACAGGCCCGGCGACAGGGGGGGGCAAGGGGGCAAATGCATAGGGGGCCCGGGGCCACAGGGGGCCCGGGCCGACTAAAATATGTATTTTTATTTTTTTTTTATCATTGCCCATTACCATCGGCCCAGGGCCTGTGCGGTGAAAATATTCAGGAAATAACATGCAATGTTAATTTAAACTACTTTCTTTGCTCCGATTTTAAACCCAATAAAATTGTAAACACTGAGGTGGCGCGAACCGTTGTGGTTGTGGCTGTCAGACGTCGGGCCCGGGGTCCGCATCGCCCAGACGCGAAGGCAGTGACTCTTCTCCACCCCCTCCCCTCCCGGCCCCTCCCCTCCTTGCTCACTACAAGTTGCAACCTGAGCGTCGGATGACAGTGATACCGACACGATAATAAAACTAATGTTTCTTTCAATCTTGCATTTCTATGCTGGTTGCTGGTGGTAATGGTTTTATTAAGTTATCGTGATTGGTTGTTTTGTACACTTCTAGTTTTTAGTTTGTTGTCGTGCTTAATTAGGTTTGTTGTTGTTTGATTGTTGTTGTAAGGAGATTGAGATTGATTTAACCGTGAATTAAAGAAACATACAGGTGAGTTAGTAAATATTTTTTATCATTTAATTTTAGAAAATAAGTTCCAAATTTCCGAAAAAAATTAAAAAACTCGAATAAATTTTACCATGGATCCCACATTTGATTGCGGGCCCTGTTACCAGGATCAGGCTCAGGGCCCGCTCCTTCTGTTCACTTGTCATGCTGGTAGGGCATAATTAAAACATGAGATTTTTAATTTTAATGTAACGCAGATTTTTATTTTAACTGATGATTATAATATAAACATAATAAAATAAAAATTGTAAAATATATAAAATTAGGGACAGAGCCGGGCCCCCAGGGGCCCAGGCCTGGGACCAGGGGTCCACCAGCCCAAACCCATTGTGGAGCCATGATTTTTACCCCTCATTATAAATTTTGAATTATACAGTAATCAGTTTCATAAAATAAAATTTAGGCTACAGTTAACTCCCGATTATCCAATGGGCTGGTTAACCTTTAAGACGATCAACAAGGTTCCATAACAGCAAAAAAATACAAATAAACTTAATTATTACTGGGCTGCAAAATTTGAGACGTTGTAATCGTCTTATAAACGTACCTATGTAATAAGACGTGAAATTATAAATGTTACTGACGTTACTGTGTATCTAAATCTAAACTAAAAACATATGAGGAGTAGGATGGTTTAAAAATTAAAAAAAAACAACACATAAATTCGGTTTGCTACTGCTACTGAACGTCGTTTTAAGTTTCAATTAATCAAGTTTATCCTATTAAATCAGAGAGAACGACGGCTCATCGCTCACTCTTTTGTGGTTGTTCACATGCTTGTATGCAGTATGCACGTTAGCACGTAGAAAATATTATTCAATGACGACATAGTTTGGTATTGTTTCGTGGTTGGCTCGTTGGCTGATATATTGGTTGTTATGACAACCAACTTGAGGCGACGCATCGCATCACTAGTTGCGCAGTTTACGAGAGGGAATGGGGAGTGAGGACAGGATAAACAGAGAGAGAAACAGGAAGTAAACCCCCAATATGTTGGCAAGACAGGTAAACAATAGAGATCGCTGGGTGAACCGTCTTAAAAAACTTGACCTTGGAAATCTGAGTGAGAGGCGCAGCAAGCGATACAGTATCCGAAAAATAGCTCAATGACTCATCACAACATCCCCTCACGTGTCCTGTGATTGCACCTGTCGGTTTTTGATTAGTTTAGCCCAGTTTGAGATACATTACTACTTTAAACGCAGCGTTTGATAATTTACATTCCGTATTTATTTTAGCAACTGCTCGGTTTAGGCCTAGTAATCAATACTAATTTTTTAATTTGTCTAATAGTGTTTATGATCAATTTGATACATTTTTAAATTTGTATTTTGATATTTAGGTTCTAAAATTCTATTTCAAATATTATTTTATGATCTGCCCACATCAATTTATTATTCTTGAACTAATCCAAGATATTTATTTTTTAGGTCCATTCACAGTATTTTATCATCATTTCGCATAAAAAACACCGTTATATCTCAAAATGGACACTTACAAACATAAATCTGGTGCTCAAAAACGTAAAGAAAAGGCAAAAGAAAATTGAAAGTTCAAATAAAGGATCCAGGGACATTATTTGACGTTGGAATCAAAGTAGACGTAGCTACAACTAGTTCTAACAGCGGCCCTAACGACCCTGGCGCCGCCAGGGAGAAGAAACTTTGCGAAGTTTCTCACAGTTTTCATGAACACCCTAATACTGAAGACAGCGAAGATCTTGAAAGCTGTAGGCCTAATGCTGATGAAGGAGAAACAATGGTAGATAGCTTTACCTCAGAACCTGATCCTAAAGATGATATTGTTTTGGAAGATCACAATCGTGACATTCTAAATGCTAATGTAGATTCGGGGTTAGGAACTATAATTACCAGTTCAGATTTGGGACTTCTGAAAAACAAGGTGGTGACTGACAGTGTGATTGAGACTTTAGTGAAAATGGGTCCATCTTTGATGCCGTCAGGATCTGCCAAGTGATGGAAAAAGAGCGTTTCCAAAAACGGTTCTTTTTTCAAAAAGGCCGAACGGAGGAGAGAGCGTCAGAAGAGATTGGCTTGTATGGAGTGAGACTGCTGAGTCCTTATTTTGTTTTCCATGTAGACTTTTCAATAATAATAGTGGGGGTGAAAAACACGATTCAAATAAGTCAGTTTTGTTAAGTAACGATGGATGGAAAAAGGAATATGGATGGCGGAAGCTTTACAAACAAGCTACCTTTGCATGAAACCAGCGCTTCCCACAAAAATTGCTACATCCAATGGAGAGAGTTAGAAAGGAGGCTAAGTGATGGATCAGACATACATTCTCAACTCGGACTCAGAACTGGCTTCAAGAACCAAATATTGGAGGGATATATTTCAAAGATTGCTCTCCGTGGTCATGTTCCTTGGAGAGCGAGGATTAGCTCTCAGAGGGACCCTCTGAAAAAATTGGGGGATCCCAACAATGGAAACTTTCTGGGTCTGATAGAGCTGTTAGCGGAATATGACCCTTTACTAAGAGAACATATTGCAAAAGTAAAAAAGGCCCAAGAAGAGGGAAAACGTGTTCAAGCTCATTATCTGTCTAAAGACTCTCAAAATGAATTCATTCTAAGTTTGTGGGGAAAGAGTTTCGACAGAAGGTATTGGAAGAAAGGAAGAAATCAAAATATTATGCTATTATTGCTGACTCTACCCCCGATGCCTCACATACTGAGCAAAACAACGTTGATCTTGAGATATCTCTTAGATTGTGAATCAGAATTTAAAATTTGCGAACGATTTTTAAATTTTGTTGACTGTAACAAAAAAAACTGGAATGGATGTGGCTAAGTTGATTATTAGCGAGCTCAACAAACACTCAATCCGTTGAAGGAATGCAGAGGCCAGGGGTACGACAAATGGATCCAATATGGCTGGAATATACAAAGGTGCCCAAGCCATCATAATGGAGACCCAACAATTTGGCTTTTTATAATAACTGTGCCGCACATAGCCTCAACCTGTGTGGGGTTAATGCTGCTGAATGCTGCGAGGAAGCTACAACATTTTTTGGCATGCTGCAAAAGACGTATAACTTCTTTTCTAGAAGCCCTCAAAGATGGGAGTACTTAGAAAACAGAATAGGCTCTTCTCTGCACAGTATTTCTCAAACGAGATGGTCAGCCCGAGTAGATAGTGTGCGCCCCTTTCGTTAAAGCATTTGCCTCTCATCATCAATGCCCTCAATGATTGTAAAGAACTGAATCTATCTGCAGAATGCAAGGACAGATCTGAAAGGGCTATTGAAATATCTACAATCGTTCGAATGTATCATGATGTCGACAATATGGCTAAAGGTGCTTGTTGCAATAGACAACAAAAAATAAAGTATTACAAGCCCGATCAACAACTCTAGACGTTGAAACAAAAAATCTGAATGATTTAATAGAGGAACTAAAAGTACTGAGAGACAGATGGAGCAATCTCTACACTGAGGCCAAGCTAGTGGCAGGCAACATGGCTGAGAGTGTAGATTGCGAAACTGATTTTAAGGAAAAAAGATTAAAGAAAAGAAAGATTTTTCATGACGAAACAAGGGACGGCACGGAACATCAATTAAAAAACGAAGAGGAACGTTTTAGGATTGATGTCTTCTTCAAGATCTTAGACTCAGTCTTAGGGGGACTGTCTCAGAGATTCGAGTTTGCTGGAAAAATCAGCAAACCTTTTCCAATGTCTTTGGAAATATATTGAGGAAGACGACAGTTTTATTGAGCAGCAATGTTTGAGTCTGTGTCAAACATACAAAGAGGATATTGAGATGGAAATTTTAAAAATGAATTTAAACATTTGAAATCGATTCATCGCACTAACTTGGGGAACAAACTCTTCAACCATTAAGTCTAATAAACGCTCTAAGGAAGAACAAACTAGATAGTTTATTTCCAAATATCACTACAGCGATCCGGTTGTTCTGTTGCATACCTGTATCTGTCAGCCAAGGGGAGAGGAGCTTCAGTTTGATGAAAAGAATTAAAAGTGCAAATCGTTCTACGATGACGCAAGACCGCATGAATGACCTGAGTATTCTAGCCATTGGAGTCAGATTTGGCACGTAGTTTGAAATATGACGACCATTATAGAAGACTTTGCTGGGAAGAAGGCCCGACGAGTTGTGTTTTAGTCATGTTTAATGTTAGTGAGTAACATAGCCCAATGTTTCTTTATTAATTTTCAATTTTATGTTTTGTACAATGTTCATTAGGTTTTGTTCATTTAATTTTTTTTAGTTTTGTTCGTTAAGTGATTGTTCAATGATATTTAGTTTTTTGTTTCATTAGGTTTTCCAGGGAACCTATCATTAAGTTTTGTTTTCTACTAAAAAAGGAGAGCGACACGAGTTGAACTTTAATTTTAATGATTTTATTCTTTGTTAATTATGTTTTGTCCATTTAGTTCATTTAAGTGTATATTTTTTTAAGATGGTGTTTTTGATTTTAATTAAGTTCAGTGAGTTTTGTTTTGTATTGATTTAATAGTAAAAAAATAATCACTACATAATTATAAACCTCAATTCTTTCCATTTGTTTAGCAACATTTATTTATATAACTTAAATTGAAGTAAATACAGGAAAAATCACGGATTTGGCATAATTTTGAAGAAGTGAATTCATTTAACAAATAAGTAAATCAAGTAATGGTAGTAGTAAGTTTTGGAATAAAATAATGCTTGCTATGTTAATATAACCAATATGGGAATTTTGTTCTAACGTTGGGGGGGGGGTGAAGTTTTAATGTAATTAGGTTGGTGTTGCCTGTTGAATCTTTGGGGGGGGGGCCCCCGGTCTTCATGATTGCATAGGGGCCCGAGAATCCTGTCGCCGGGCCTGGTTGTACATATTGTTAACCCTTTTGATCCCGGGAGTTTTCGCATGGGCGTCTGCCCACGTCCCGGCGTCTGGCGCTCGGGTATCTGCCCCAGTCCCGGCCAAGATTTATTGAAAATGTAGTGCTTCGGCAAAAGTTACACAAACTTTTTATTAATCAATGGATTTTATTGATTCTTTTTTTAATATACTTCTCTAAGACTCTACTACAACATAAGCCCCACCTAGAATTATAATAAAAATGCACACACAATTTTTTGAAAAAAAAAAATGATACCAAAAAAATGTTTTTTCAAAATTTTCTGTTTCCATTTGATATAGAAGGCATAAAATGAAATTTCTGCTCAAAAATGAAAGCATTATGTCCTTGTACATATAAACATGAGTTGTATTCTAAATTTTGACTTAGTTATATTCACAAATAACTGAGATACAGGTTTACAACTAAATAATGCACATTTAGTTCCACAGGCACAAACATTTCGAAAAAACACATGAAAAATGTATGTACAGATATAATTAAGTATTGTCACTTGCTAAGTTACAAATTATAACAAAAGAACATGAATAGTTATATTTTTAGCTTTCATCAATTGCTTTTATGATGATCTTATTGTTACAAAAAATGTTTATATACCTTTTTCTGGTGTGTTTCACTAACACTTGTGCAGTGGAAAACACTTTGTGTGTAGTCCTTTTTTTACATTTTTTACAAATGTAGCTCGATTTCTTCCTCTTGCCACCCAGTTCTGGTGCTGGCTGCACTGCAAAACACAGCAATTTCTTTCCTTTTTATTAGGGAAGTTTTTTCAAAAAAACGGGGTAGTATTCCAGCATCGCCTCCACCTTGATTTTCATCATCACTGACATCGGTGTCTGGAATCGGGTGTCTCTGTTCTTTGAAATCAAACCATTCAGCAGATAAACTGTCAACTAGAGTCACTAAAAATTTTAGTCTAGTCATAGGATTGGTGGTTATTTTGTTTATACAAAAGATATGAATTCAAAATCATCCTGGATAACAAATTGAAAGTTAATTTTTTCCAAAATTTGGCCCGACCTGCGATCACCCATGTATTGGTGTAACATTTGGTCATGGCCATCCACACCGCCCCATAAAGTTATTGTACTCTCTTATTATTTTAGGTTTAGTAGTAATGTATATTTTATTTCCTTGTTTTTTTGATTTTTGTTGTTCTCCAGCTTTATACACACAGTTGATAAACAACATTACAGGTTTTTTGTGTGTTTTCCTTTGTCTAAAACCAAGTAACAGCATTGAATTTTTCCTTTTGTATTTTCTTTCCCCAATTGTGTAATTTGTTTTTATTTCTTGAGGCACACCCTTCCTGTTCATTCTAATTGTTTCCAGTCAAATGGGTACACTTAGTGTACAAAGCTTTGGCCAATCTAACAGAAGTAAAAAAATTATCAACAAATATATGAAAACCTTTGTATAAACATCCAGCTACATCAAGAAGTTTCATAACTACATTGTAGGCCAGGCCTGTTTCCCTTACATGTTTTCTATCGGTATTTTTGCTCCTTTATAAGACAAAAAAATGCACACAGTAGTGGGTTACTGCATCACACAGTACCCACAACTTGATTCCAAATCTATAGTGCTTTTTAGGGAGATACTGCATCAAGGGGTTTTGGCATTTAGTCGGTATAATACTTTCATCAATAGAAAGGCACATATTGGGACTATAATGGTGCTTAGATATCCTATTCATATGATTCTATTAGGGGTTGCACACGGGCACAAGGGTCATAATTTGGCTCCTTAGGTTTAGGAAGGTTCCGTGTATCAACCATATGCAAATATGCCAAAATTTCTTGAAATCTATTCCTACTCATCATTCTCCCCGAACCAACTACAATTCTGACTGTTAGATTTCCACCAGTAACTTGCATTGGTAGGTTTGTGATTTTAGACACCATATTTATTAGGATACAAATAAAAGCCTGAATTTTCTGCAGTTGTAACTTTGACCATGTTCTCAAACTATTATTCGGCCCCAAATTAGAATTGTACTTTCTGACAACTTCTTCAGCGTACATATTTGTATATTTTACAAACATTTCCATCAATGTAACTGTGAAAAACAGCCTAAAGTAAGCAATTGATGGTGTATTCATGGGAGGACAATGTTTCAAGCCGGGGCAATTCTAAAAATGAAAATGAATGACTATAACCTGGAATCATTTTCTGCAGTAACATCAATCCATCCTTCATTATTTTCTCCACTGGAATCATCAGTTGAATTACCATTAGTATGTCTAGGGCCTAGGCCTAGAAGGTTGTCTAGGTTGCTGATGTATAGTAGTAAGCCTACTCCTTACATTTTCACCATCAATACTACTCTCAGATTCACTTTCCGATAAAATCCTAGGCCTACTTACAATTGGAAGAATGTTTGATGATGGTCCTGGTTGATCTGGATCATATGTGGGATCATTATCCGTGTCATCCACTTCAGAGGAACTACTGTCAACTCCACTGCCAAAATTATTCAAGAAACTCTCCATCACTAGAAAAGTTTTTCTTCTTCATTTATCACTCGACTAATCGTATTGTCACTAAGAGGTGAATTTGCCCGTTTCATTGTAAATAACTACAAAGAATCATAAAACTCATTGTAAATAACGTAACCAATAAACTTCCAAAACAATAAGGTTAACTACAGCTCATAACAAACAGGACGATACACTCACGACTGACAACAATGAGAGCAGACCAGCACATGGCACCGAGCAGCCACAGCCTTCTAGTTTGAACGAAAACATCGTTGCCAAATTGAACTAAAAGTTCCTTTACATACTATAACTTTGTAAAAGGTGTTCATTACAAATGGTTTAATATAACATAAGAAGTATTCAACCGATTATATTGTATTAAAAAAAACATTTTTGTGAACGTCTGGAAAATCGGACGTTGGGATCGAACGTGATTTTTTTAAAACGTCCGAAATTCGGACGTTGGGATCAAAAGGGTTAAATAAGACCACGGACACCAAAGTAGAGAACTATGGTCATCTAATATTACCAAATATTTGGATCTGATGAACTATGTATATAAATCTTACATTGCCTTTAATGATCCAAAAGAATAAACATGAACTAAATTTACTTACTTACATTAAAACATAAAACCAATATTTAATACTTTTATTATTTTGTGAGGCCTTTCGATATCAAGGATATTTTCTTCAGACACATCACAAAAAGTCTGAAGAAGATATCCTTGATATCGAAAGGCCTCACAAAATAATAAAAGTATTAAATATTGGTTTTATGTTTTAATGTAAGTAAGTTATCAGTACCAATATAAAACTCCATCTACAACATGAACTAAATTGCTAACCGCTTGTATCAGGTAGGGTTGGGGCTACCTTCTGATAAGATACCATGTCTGAATTAATCTAGTACTGTACAATGTGTCTTGTCTAAAATTGGGAAGTGACGAATCAGGTTTTACAGAGAGGGATGAACACATCTCTATACCAAGACCTAGACACTATTAAGCTTTGACAACAAGAAAGTCCTATATACCTACAATCGTCATCCGTAATAAAAACACCATATAGACCGGGCGCGGTCAGTGACATCCATTGTTTTTGCTGCTAAGACTAATTGTCATTCGTAATAAAGCAGGATATGGACCGGGCGGTCAGTGACGTCATTGTTTTGTTGCTAAGACTAATTGTCATTTCGTAATAAAGCAGGATATGGACCGGGCGGGTCAAGTGACGTCCATTGTTTTGCTGCTAAGTCTACAATTGTCATCCATAATAAAGCAGGATATGGACCGGGCGGTCAGTGACATCCATTGTTTTACTGGTAAGACTACAATTTGTCATCCGTAATAAAGTAGAATATGGACCGGGCGGTCAGTGACATGATCCATGGTTTTACTACTGACTAACATTTTAGTGTATTAAAAATGTTAAGGGATTGTCTCAAACACTTTCTTGAACAAAAAAACCTTTAAGAATTGTTTTTAACATATTGGAAAAAAAACAAACACATGTTTATAGTTTTTTTAGGTTTTTAAGACATCAAAATCTTTGTAATTAAAAAAACCTAAAAAAGTGAATGAGATACAAGAAAACTATTTGAGCAACTGGTAAATTATGACATGAAAAATGTTCAACAATTTCAAGCACATAGGTCCACTAGAAGATGAACACAAATCCCTCCCCCCCCCCCCCCCCCCCCGCCCCCCCCCTTGATAATACTGTTATCTCTTAGGTAGGATAGAGGATTTGGTTTACTAATTGGCTATCAAGATTTTAACTTAATAGGAAATTGTAATACAACAGTATAACGTAAGATTGTGTTGGTCTCTGAACTCACCATGGGACACCAGACATATCATTGTCGACCCTCTAGGTATATGACCTGAAAAAAAAAGAAAATCTACTGTTAAATTGAAATACATAGGCATTTAATCTAATGATGTGAATAATTTACCAAGTTTTATGGGTTTTTTTTGAAGCTGCATTATAAGTAGTGGCATCAGGCCACGGTTATATAGAAATAATTTCATCTTTATCATAAAACCTTTGACCCATTTATTGTAAAGGGACACGTTACTCCAAAACTGGGGACTAACAAAAATTAATTTACAATAACTTAATTTTACACAAAAGTGGTGGTTTTCTAAAAAATATTTTTTTTTATTACTTTTTGTGAGAGTGGGTTATGTCCCACTGAATAAATGCTGTTGGGGACAATGTATTAACTTGGGGAAACACACTGATTAAACAAAATTTAATGAAAATTTTAAAAAAATAACTTGGCCTTGTAACTCTTTTAAAACCAGGCCCTATTCAGTCAGTACTTTGCTAAAAGAGCAAGTACATTGATTATCATATAATATTGTATGTAATGATAGTGACAATTTTTTTTATAAGTAGTGGTAGGAGATATCTGCCAGTGACCATCACTTCTCATGAGTTACTTTTGGTTCTGCAATTTGAGAAAAAAAGGCCTGTGTCTATGATTTGCTCCTGTTTGTTATATTCAGACAGGGAAAATGTGTGCAAAGCTAAGGATATTATGCTAATCACTGTACTTCGATATGACTAATTAATAATACTATATTTTTATTAAAGTACTCACATCTTTGTGAATAAAACACCTAGGTTGTATGGTATACTTGCAGATTATCATTATACCCTCAGTTTTGCCTCTATGGACAACTGGATTTTATTTGTTGTTCCTGAACTGTCTTCTTTAAACTAATGCTTATCATGGGTATGTACGGACTGATTAATTAGACGAGATTAATTATCAATTTTTTGATTGGGGCGAGTCAGAGGGGTAAGTTAAGAAGTTTGAGGAGAAATAGTCGGAGAGCGTAGCGGAGGGAGTTTGTTGCAGGGAGAGAGAGAGATAGGAAAGTGAGTTTAGTAAAGTTGAGTAGAGAAGGGTAGTGGAGGGCGCCAAGGATAGACACGGTACGAAAAGGTGAAGGAGGGCCGGGGGCGACAGAGTTTGGGCGAGTTAGACGCCGTCGTCTGGTGTTGTCCCTTAGTAGTGCTTTTATTCTCTAACGATCTATTCCTGTCTAAATATCCACTAAGATTGATGTCCAACTCAATCTCACAGCAAATGCTTTTTATTTTCATAAACTATAATAGATAAATTAATATGAAACTATAATAACGTACCACTTCTTGCAAGTACTTATTTGTTATTTTATGTGCCAAAACAAATTATCTATCTATCTAAAAAGTCATTAAAAAGTCATTAATAAACCACTCACACTTACAAAAAACAAAACCTTACTCAACTTTTATTGCAGGCGCCCAATAACATTTTCATATATTTAACAGTCTTTTTTTACAAAATTTCGGTTTAAGAAGGAATCAAGTCTGATAAAACTGAAATGTAAATACTCAGGTATTATTATGGACTTAAGGAATTAATTTGGCCTTGGATATGTACCCTATCCCTACGTACTTACACCGCACTGGTACGGCATGAAGGCTCGCAGAGCCAAATTTCCAATGTTTTTTTCAACTGTTTGGGACAATGCCATTGTTTTCTTGTTTATCTTGAGTTATTTTTTAATTGGTTCTTAAAAATGTAATTTAGCATTCAGCATACACAAATTATCATTCAAACAAATTACTAGTAGTACATTTTATCTTCTGTTTTTTGGGGATTTTTGAGTGTATAAATTGAAGAAATAAAATTATACATTCATTAAAACACATTTATATTCACTGAGCTGTTTACTTTTGTCAATTGCTTGAAAAGTTTTAGAACCTCTTAAAATCAGTCTTATATCAATATTATAATCAACATATTTTATAGCATTAGCTGGAATCGTTCTTGCCTAAGTGATTCACTCTTTGCGAGTTATTTTGTAGTTGATGACAAAAGTAGTTTTAACTTTCCTCTTATGTTTTATTTACATTTTTTTGCTTTTTAAAATAATAATACAGGTCGGAAATATGTAAAATACCAACAAGGACTTTTTGGGCATTAGAGAATCTTTTAAACTGTTAAAATAATTGTCTCTGACTTTGCTGGGGACATTTAGGGGGTTTTCATACGAACACAGACCAAATATCATTTTAACAATATGTTTAAGCAACATATTTAGCGTTTTTCAGTGAGCACAGACCAAATGTTTAATTTAATGGACTTTTGCCACTGACTTCTTTTAGGCGTTTTTCATCGGGCACACATCAACACATTGACTTTTGCAGACTTTGCCCAAAACATTTAGGGGTTTTCATCAGGCACATACCACACAATTTACTTTTAACAGGCTTTGCCAGACCATTTCAGGTTTTTCAAGCGGGCCACATACCACAACATTTACTTTTACAGGACTTTTGCCAGACATTTCAGGTTTTTCAGCGGGCACATTACCACAACATTTACTTTTACAGACAAGACTTTGCCAGACATTTCCAGGTTTTTTTCAGCGGGCCACAGGCCACACATTGACTTTTACAGATTTCTTGCCAGGACAATTCAGGCTTTTTCAGCTGGCACATAGGCCACTACATTGCGCTGACTTTTTACAGATTTTGCAACACATTTCGGAGTTTTTAAGCAAGGCACAATACCACACATGTTACTTTTACAGGGACTTTGCCCAGACATTTGTAGGTTTTTCAGCGGGCACAGGCCCACAACATTGGACTTTTTAACAGGACTTTGCCAGACATTTACGGAGTATTTTAGCAGGCACATACCACACATTTAACTTTTACAGACTTTGCCAGGACATATTGAGGTTTTTTCAGCGGGGCCACAGGGCCACACATTGACTTTTACAGATTTTGCCAGACATTTCGGAGTTTTTAGCAGGCACTATACCACACATTTACTTTTACAGACTTTGCCAGACATTTCAGGTTTTTCCAGCTGGGGCACAGGTCACACATTGACTTTTACAGGATTTTGCCCACACATTTCGGAGAGTTTTTAAGCAGGCACATACCACACATTTACTTTTTACCAGACTATTGCCAGACCATTTGAGGTTTTTCAGCGGGCAACAGGCCACACATTGACTTTTTACAGACCCTTTGCAAGATCATTTCAGGTTTTTCAGTGGGCACCATTACCATCACATGTTACTTTTACAGATTTTGCCAGGGAACATTTCAGGGGTTTTTAGCAGGCACATATCCACACTATTTACTTTTTACTAGAGAAATTTAGTGTTGTTCAGTGCAGCACACTGGCCAATACAGTTCTTTTATTCATGTGCTTTCTTTATAAAATTAAATGTACAAGTTGTATATATATTGTTATTTTGTAACACATGTTTGTCTTTTTTTTGGTTTTTCTTATTAGAGTGAGTTTAGTTAAGTGCTATGCTGTGCCTCCAAATGTGAAAAAATAAACAAAAAATATATTTTTCTGTTAAAAAAAAGGAAGTAACAATCTTTTTATTACACAATTTTAATTGTTATTTTTGTAATTTTTTTTTTTAATTATTTTTATTTTTATTTTTTTTCTATTGCTTTCGCTTAAAATAAAATAAAAATATGCTCAGTACTTTGTTTTAATTTTGTATGTACTTATTATTTACTTTGTCAGGACATATGTTTGCAAAACTCCTAAACCAGTTGCTAGCTCACTGCTTGTGACTACTAGTCAGGCACTTAACTGGGGTTAGGGGCCACCAGTTATAGGGTTTAAAACAGTGCCAGCATTTACATGAGAGCAACTTAGCTAAGAGAATATGGACTTATCTATCTATGATGTGTATTGAGGTGGTGAAGTTGAAAGGTGTCAACTACAGCTTCAAACTTTCTAATAAAACATCAAGTAAGCTTTATAAAGACAATTTTGAACACAACAGTTGTAGCCCTAGCCACTCTTGAGCAAAATCAAGTTGGTATACTGACTCCTTCTAGGCATAAGTGAGAGGCATATTGGCAATCGACAACAGTAATAAACCATTAATCAATAATACTAACAAAAGACAAAGCTTGTTTTTTTCTTAAAACAAATTTCATTTCAATAAAATTTAATTGCTTGCCTACCACATAGATTACCACTTTACAAGAGTACATAAAGCATTCAAAAGATTATAAAATTGATTAGTGCAAGTTTGTATGATAAGAAATAAATCAATAAATTAAAACATTTTTTACCCAATAAACATTGTTAGTACACTTTGAATCTCTGTTTTACAGATATGCCTCAAAATTTACATTATTAATGGAATCAAGAGTGTTTGAATTACTGTAAGTTCAACTAATGTTTTCAGGACCGTGTACTTGAATGGGGAAAAACATTCCCCTGTTGGTTAAAAAAACAAGGATTAATTTTTTAAAAATAAAATTCATTTTTTTTGTTTTATTTTTGGGGGCCCAATAAATTTAAAAAAAATTTAATTTTTTTAAAAAAATTAAATCCTTTTTTAAAATTTTTTTAAAAAAATTATTTAATATATTTCAAATTAATTCAAAAAAATTTTTTATGTAAATTTTTTACTCATTTTATCTTTTCAACCTACCTCATTCTTCCTTTTCTCCTGGTTAGGGCCACAAGTAAATTTAAAACAAAAATGAACCCCAAAATTAAACCCGGGTAAGAATTTATTTTTGCCCCCTTTTTTTGTAAACTCAAAAAATTTTCCAAACTACCCTTTGACAATCCCTGAAAGACCCCACGGGGCCCCATGGGATCAACTAAAATTTTTTTAAAATTCCCAAAAATTTTTTAAATAAAAAAACTCAAATAAATTTTAATTGTCCAAACCAAAACCAATAAAGGGTTTTAAGGGCCAAAAGATTAAAAAAAAGGTTTTTTAAATTTAAAATTTCTAACTTTTAAATTCTTTAAAAATTTTAATTTTTTAAAAGTCTATTTTTTTTGGAAAATTTTTGAAACTTTTTACATAATAACTACAATCCTTTTCAACTTTTAAAGGGTATTTTACAAAAAAATCTCATATTGTAGGGAAAAAAAACCCCCTTAAAAATTTTACATTTTAAAGTACCAAAACAAAAAAACCTTTTTTGGGTATTTAAAACACATTCACTGTAAGAGGTACCAAAATCCACCCTGACACACCCTACAGATTTTTTCATATTCCTTTGATGGAATTTCCCGGGGAACTTAAACTCACAGAATGTGTTTTTCAGTAGTAATTTTTGGGTTTTCGGTTAAACTTTTTTTTTATTCTTTGGGATTGTTGATTTAATTATCTTTACTGGTAAAGTATGTCTCAAACGAAAACAATAATTTATTGAAAAAATAAATTTCCCCAAATTTTCCTTTGAAACAATATTCAGTTCGAACATTTAGGGACTAAGGGCGGTCCCCCACCCCCAGTGGGGCCCCCCCCAAAATACTTTTAATTATTACATCAAATTATATTTTATATATATGGAAATTTCCCGGTTTTTTGTGCCCGAAAAAATTGAGAATAAAACAAAGCACCCTTGGGGCAAACTGGAGGAATAAAACCACCCCGTTCCGAAAACTTGGGGCCCTTTTGGGAAATTTTACCACCCATTTTAATAAAAAAAAAAAAAAAATTAATTTTTTTGTCGCCGGTAAATTTTCATCCGAAAAGGGAATTTAACAAATTAAATTTGTTTTCAAGGGTAAAAATGAAGTGAAAATGTTTATTAAAATTGTTATAAAAAATTTTTATATTAAAAATTAATAAAAAAAATTTAAAATAAAAACCTGGGAATTTTTCCTTTAATTGAAGATAAAATCACAAATAAAAGTCCAAACCAATTTTTCAACCCATTTTAAAAATCACAAAATTAAGACCCTAAAAAATACATAAAAACAAAAAAATTTACAACAAAAGGTTTTTCAAATAAATTTTTTTTTCGTTTTAAATCTTAAACATTAAAACCCTTTGCAGCCCCCCTATTTTCCAAAATCTCCCAAAAAGCCAAGGGGATTTTTTCGCTTTTGCAACTTTCACTTAAATTTTTCAAAATTTTTTTTTTTCAATATTGTGATTTTTTCCCATTGGTTTTGTTTAAAATCCCTTTTCATTGAAAATTTTTTTTGGATAAAATGTCTTTTTAGAAAAAAATAAAAATTTTAAAAAAAAAAATTTTTTAATTTTTAAAAAAAAAAACTTTTATTTTAGCAAAAATAAAGGGTTTCAAAAAACTTTTTAGCTTTTTTTCCGTTATAGTAAAACTAAATTCCCTTAACCTAATTAAAAATTTAAAAGCCTAACTTATAAAAGGGTCCCCTTTTATTTTTTTCATTTTAAAAAAAATTTTAACGGCACTTTTTTTGTAATTGCTACGTTTAATTTACAATTTTAAAATCAATCTTAAAAATCCCAAAAATTCATCGGTACTTTGGTTAAAAAACCAAACCCAGTATGAAAAAAAAAAAAAAATTATAGATATATTATAAACAAACAAATAAAAGAAAAAAAACTCCTTTTTAAAAAAAATTACAAATTAAAAATTTTTTTGTTAATGGGGTAAAATTTTTTAAAATTTTTTTCAAAACTTAAAACGTTAAAAAAACGATTTTTTTATAACAAACAAAAAATTTAATTCCCGACACTTTTCCCAGTATTTATCAATTTTTCCTTTAATCATATTTCCTCAAATCCCGATAGGACCCCCCACCACATGATTTTTCTTTTTTGGGGCACTACAAATTTTTTTTCCAAAACAATTTTCTTTTAAAATATTTCTATACCCCTTAGAACTTTTTTTACTGATACTTAACTACTCGGGGGATTTTTTTCCCCTTCTTAAACAAGCGGGGGCTTGGGGAAAACCCCAGGCATCCATTTTTCAAGGGATAAAATTAAAAACAATTTTTTGTTTTTAATAAAATTTTAAATTTTTTTTTTTTTTTTTTTTAATTTTTGGGGTTTTAAAAAATATTTAAAAAACAAAGACAACAAAAAACGGGCGCCGAATCGCAATCCGTCCTAAAGCCCCCGCCAATTGCCTCTATGGGGAGGGGGAGGTTTCAAAAAAATCCTTTTTAACACAAATTTTTTTACCTAATTTTAGTAAACTAAATTTTAAATGAAGTCTAAAGGGTTTTGCGAAAAAACAATCCTTTTTTTTTGAGAAATATTTTTCAATTTAACTTTAACAGTAAAAGGGCAAATTCAAATCCCGATTAGTCTTTTTGCAAATAATTTTCCCAAATTTTCCGGAACATGGGGAAATTAAAAACCCAACCCGGAAGGGGTTAAAATGAAAAAAGGGCAAGCACCCCGAACCCTAAAAACCCGTAAACCCCACCTAACCTAATAAAAAAAAAAAAATTTTCCCCTTTTTTTAAGGGGAATAAACACTTTTTTTAAAAACAAATATATATTTTTCAAATTTTCCGAATAATAAAATAAAAATTAAAAAAATAAAAATATTTTAGGGGGTTTTCTTTTTGGTTATAAAAGGGCCTAATATAAAATTTCCAAAAATAATAAACAAAATTTTACTTCTATATTTAATAAAAATTTACAAAAAACAAAATGAAACTTATTTTTTTTAAAATTTTTTTCCCAAAAATAAATTTTTATTTTTAAATAACACCGCACGTCAAAAAAACCCCAAACCCGATTTTATTTGAATTTAAATTACAAAAATTTTTTTTAAACGAATTAATTTTTTGGCTTTTTTAAAAAATCTTTATTGGTAAATTTTATTGAAAAAATGTTTTTTCGATTAATAAAAAAAAAAATTTTTATAAAATTTTTGAGCAAAAAAGTATTTTTAGTTTTTTTAACCCAATCTAATTTTTCTCAAAATTTTCAAAAACAAATTTTTATAATAAAAAAAAAAGTTTTTTTAATTCCAACAAAATTAAAATTTTCAAATATTTTAAAACCCCAAATTTTAAATTTTAAAAACTCCTTAAGAAAAATTTTTTTAAAATTTTTAAAAATTTTTGGAAAAAAAACACAATTAAAAAATTTCACTTACCAATTCAATTTTCATCCTTTTCATAAACTAAATTTTCTGTTTTTAAAAAACAACATTTCTTGAACCTTTAAAAAAATTTGTTCAATGTTTGAAATCCATTTAACCGCATACATATTTTTTTTTGCCCTTCCCCAAATTCTTTAATAAAAAAAATTTTAAAATTACAAAAAAACGGGGTAAAATACTAAGGGGATTTTTTTTCCACATAAAAAACCGATACCTAAATTCCATTTTAAAACTTAAAAAACCAATGGTTTTTAAAAAATTTATGTTAAAAAAATTTTTTTTTAAATTAAAAATTAAAAATTTTAAAAAGCGATCAAACAATTAAAACCCCCAAAATTGGGGAAAACAAACGCCATTTTGCCCTCTCAATTTACATTTTTTTTCCCCAAAAAATTTCACTAATTTTTTCGTAATCCCAAATTGAAAGCACAAAAAAAGTCTATATCTTTTCAAAGAAAATGTTGTAGTTTTCTAAAATTTACTCCATTTTTAAAAAACAAATTTTTATAAAAAAATTAAACATTACAAAAAAATGGTTTTTAAATAGTATTTAACAACTGGAAAAAATTAAAAAAAAATTTCAAAATAATAATCATTGGGTTTTTTAATAAACTTTGGAAAATTTCGAAATAAAAACTAAATTTCCCCACCCAAAACTGAATTAAAATATTATTGAATTTTGGGGTTTTTTAAAACGCTTAAATATGTATTGGGGGGTTATTACATTTCAAAAATTATAAAAGTACCACAAAATTAAATTTTTTATTTATTTTAATTTCAAAAAAATTTTTCCCCTTTAAAAATTCCTAACAAAAAATTTTATTTAAAATTTTTTATGAATGATTTGTTTTGGTTTCAAATTTTTAATATATTTTTTATTTTTTTAAAAATTTTGTCTGAAAAATAAAAATAATTTAAATTTGTTTTTGAAGGGGGTATTATTACCTTAGCCTAAATTTTGGTATTTTAAAAAAATTTTCCCAAAAATTACTTTTAAAAATAAATATTTTTTTTAAAAATTAACCTAAAAAAAGGGTCAAATTTAACCCCCTTTAAAAAAGTTTAAAAAAAAACTCCGGATTTTTGATTTTTATATTTTCTTTGAACATAAACCATTTTAAAGCTATTCTTAATTTTTACTCCTATTCAAAGGGGACACTTGTAAAACAAAAAATTTTAAAACTTTTTAACTCTTTAGATTTAAAATTTGACCAAAAATGAAATTACCCAAAAACAAAAAATCAATTATTTTTAAAAAATAAATAAAATTTATCAAAAAAATTTAAAGGATACTTTAACCACCCATTTTTCAAATAAAAATTTTTCAAAAATCCCTAATTTTCCACCCAAAATTTGGGAATAATAATGGATTAAAAAGGGTTAAAAAAATTTCAAATTTTTTTAAATTTAAAAATTTTTCACAAAACCAAAAAAATTTTTTCCTAAAAAATGGAGTAATCTCATTTAGTTTTTTTTACACTTTCCCCAAACGGGGTTTTAAGCCAAAAAATCAATTTTAAACCACACAATATAAAAAATAAAATTTAAAATTGTTTCAAACAAAAATCCTACAAAACATAAATTTTTCAAAATATAACCCTAAGGGGTGTTAAAAATTTTTTCCAAGGGATTAAACCATTTTTGCCCTTTTAAAAATGGCTTTCTATAATTTTAAAATCCAAAAAATTCCCAATTTTTTTTTGGTTAAAAAAGATAAAAAAACCTATCTAATTAAATTTTTTAAAATTTTTCAAAAAACTAGGCCCTACAAAATTTTTTAAATTTTTAAATAAAATTTTATTTTTCCAAAAAGAATATATTTTAATTCTATTCAAAACAAAAAATTTTTATATCTTTTTATTTTTATTTGAAGCATAGGCCAAAATGTTTGTAATTTTAAAAGATTCCCTTTTA
Source organism: Homalodisca vitripennis (assembly GCF_021130785.1). Classification (NCBI taxonomy): domain Eukaryota; kingdom Metazoa; phylum Arthropoda; class Insecta; order Hemiptera; family Cicadellidae; genus Homalodisca; species Homalodisca vitripennis. The sequence goes on from NW_025779841.1 coordinate 23,140, forward strand.
AATTTTAAATTTTAAAATTTTTGTTTTTAAAAATAAAATATAGGAATTAATTCTAATTTATTGTTTAAATTCAAAAAATTTTTTAAATTTTTGTTTTTTTTGATTTTTGGGGTTTGTTTTTTAATAAAGTCCACAAATTTGAAGTAAAAAAAAATTTCAAGATCGGTTTAAATTACAAAAAAGAAATTCTTATCTTATCTTATAAAAAAAAAATTTTATTATAACCCCCACAAGACATAAATTTTATTTCCATTTTTTTTCAATTTTACTAATTTAGGAAACAATTTTCGTAAATTCGGGAATTGTTTATGAAACCCCCCCATTAACAATTTAAAATCGAGGTTTAAAAAAACTTAAATCATTCCCCCCTTTTCACTTGCAGTTTGTTTTATTCCTTTTTTCCTCCCCACCCCAAACACAAAATCAAAAAAACAACATTTACCCAAATAATTTCTTATTAAAAAAAAAACTAAAAACTTTTTTTAATTAAAACACATTTCCCCAAAAATCGAGGGGCCCCCCGCCAAGGGGGCATTAAAAAAACCCTTCGGGTAACCCCCGGTGGTTTGGAAAAAAAAAAAGAAAACCTATCATAAATTTTCAAATCTAAGGGTAATAAAAATATAAATTGAATTTAATAAAGGCAATTTTTTTTTCCTTTCAAATCACTGACCCCCGGGTTAATAGGAAACTGGGAAAAATAAAAACACGATAAATACCCTAAATCTTTAAGTTTTAAAAATTTTGTAATTAAATTTTTTTTTTTTGTTCTATCATTTTTTTTGGAAAAAAAATTTTCTATTTTTGTTTTTCAAATGGGTGGGTATAATCCCAAATAACCAAAAAAAGTTTATGTTTTTTTTATAAAACCCAGTAACACTAAAACAAAATTCAATGCATAGCAAAGATCCGTGGGGTTCACTTACGATCTCAAAGAGGGCGACGTAAATTAATTCTTGATAATTGTAATATAGTTCAAAAACTCCGGGGAATTTTTAAAACAAAGAAATAAGTCTAAATTAAAATCTATAAGTTTAATTAAAATTTTTAATCATAAACCCAAAATTCAAATGAAAAATTTGGATATAATTATTCTACTTCTTTTTTAAGGGACCCCTAAATTAAATATAAAAACCCCAATTTCGGGAAACGGTTACATTTATATTTTTTTAATTTAAAAAATGGGGGGAAAATAGTTAGAAATTTAGGGCGTCTTGTTAAAATTGAAAAACAGTATTAAAAAATCAAAAATATACCCCCCACTTACGGGGGTTTTGTCATATTGACCCAATTTATAATATTCCCAAATTTCCCCCTTTTTAAATAACAACTGCATTTTTTTTAAATTAAACGATTTTCTTTTTTTCAAAAAACAATCCAAATTTCCCCTTCAAAAATAAAAAATTTTTCTCCGACGAGTAAATTTTCAAAAACATTTCGGGAAAACTTCTATTTTTTTACTATTTTCTAAAAAATAACAAAGTAAAGATTCAAAAAAATACCCCTATTGTATACATACACCCCGCCGCGCGCGCGGGTTTAATAATAATATGCGTTCTACTCATTTTTTGGAGCCAACATAAATAAATTAAATTATTTTTGGAAACCATAAGTTTTTAAACTTTTTTTCCCCCGTTTCACTTTACAATTTAATTATTATACAAAGGAAAACAAATTCAATCCGATCTGAAAAAAAATTTTTCTGTTTTTAAAAGTAATTAAAACGCAAAATCGAAAAAAACTACGTCTTCAACAAAATTCACATCATTACCGTAATATTTCCCTTTTTAATACATTTTTTAATATATTCCTTGATTATTATATTGTAAAATTCTTTGGGGTTTTTAAAAAACTTTTTTTAAATTTTATTTTTCTTTCGTGAAAATACTGATATTTAAAATTTCGTACTGTGAAATTTTGGGGGAGCATGAAATTTTTCCGTTTTTGATCTATAAAAAATCATTATTTAGAGACTTTTAACAATTTTAAATATAAAAATACATAATTTTACTTTAAATTTTTTTTTTTTTTTTTTTGTTGTTTTTCAAGGAAGAAATATATACTTTCTAACAAACCAAATTAAATTTTAAGTCTATAGGGGAAAAAAAAAAAAACATAAATAAAATAAAACAAAAAATATTGTACAATCCTCCACAACAATAAATACCTTCCTTGAATTTTTTGTTTTTGCAATTACAAACACATTTCAAATTTTTCCCTTACATAATTTAAAAACAAAAAATCTGTTTGTTCCCCAATTTTTTTTTTCTTTTTCTTTCCCTACATCCAGCTAATTTTTTATTTTTAAAACCAATATATTCATTAAAAAAAATTAAGTTTATTTTGTAAAATTTAAATTTTCTTAACTAAATACTAAAATTCTATCTTAAACGTAGGGAGTTGAACTTGTACCTCCCCCCTTTCTGTTGATATTGGTCAAACCAAACACATAACCAAAGCCCCGGAGAAATTGCTCTTTTACGTGTTCAGGGTTCCGCCCCCCGGACCTCCCCGTCATCACGAGTCCCCCCCCCACCCCAGTTTTTTTTTTTTGGTTAGGTTAACAAACATGGTAAAGAAAAAAATTTAAATATTACATCCCAAGTTGAAACCCCAAAATGACAAAAAGGGAAATAAATATACAAAAACGGGTTTGTGCAATAAATGAATCAATTTTTTATAGCTTAGATAATCTGAGGGAATTTAAAAAATTTTTTTCATAAGCATTGCAAAACTTAAAAATTGCAAAGAACGACTTAAAAACACTAATACATTGTAACCCAAAACATAACTATATTACCCTATTGGCACCCCTTTTTGGGGATTTCGGGGGAATTTTATACAAATTAAAAATTTCTTAATTTTATTTATTACCCTATTGGCTACTCCTCTTAATTTTTTAAAATTAAAATGACCCATTTTTTAATTTGTTATATTTCTACTTATACCTACATCACTAACAAAATAAGTTCTGAAAAAAAAGTTTTAAGTATTGGATATCTCCCTGACACTTTTTATTTTGTAAAAAGGGGAAATTTAATAAGCCCCTCATTATTCAGTTATTTTTTTAAAAGTATTGATTGTTTCTTCAAATTTTAAAAAATTTTTTTTTTTGGGCCTTTTTTAAACTATTAAAAAATTTATAATAAGTCTAATAAACAATAAACAACAAGTAATATTTTTTTTTAAAAATTTCGAAAAGGGAAATTTTTTTTTTTTTGAAAATGGTGTTTTTTAATTTTTGGGGCAAGCGATCAAGAATTAGGAGTGGAAAACAAACTTTTTTGTAACTTTTGTACCGCAAAGAAGTCCCTGCTAAAAATCTTTTCCTCCTTTCACAAAAAACTTTGCTCACGCTTTTCAAGCAACGTATATTGTAAATATCTCTAATGGGGTCCATCTAATTGTTTTGTTATTTATAAGCTACGTTAAACTTGTTTTTTTTTTAAAACGTATAATAATTCTTTTAAAAATATTAAAAATTTCAAGTTGGGGTTTTTAAACCATCTTATTTTTTGAAAATAAATTTAGGCCGCTTTTAAATTCCGGTTTAAAAGACTTTAAAACATCTATCTTTTAAGTTTATTCAAGTTTCATTTTCAAAAAGGGAAATTAGGGGCGCTAAGAAAGCCATTTCAGAAATTTTTAAATTTCACAGATACATAGGGGGCCTCCCCGTCATTAGTTTTTGCTTTATATTTTTTTTATAAAATATTAACGAGTTTATAAAAAATTTATACGAAAATAAATTATAAAAATAATAATTGTTTTAAAAGACTTTTCTGGGGGGGGGAGGGGGCTGTTACATCTTTTCAATGCTTGTAGTTATACAATTAATTTAGAATAACACTTTTTTTTAAAAAAAAAATTTACCTACCTATAAAATTTACTCCCAAAGAAGATGAGTTTCGGGTACTTTGTATTATCAAAGGGGCCATTTCCCGTTGTCTACTAGCTTTATAGTTTTGGGTTAAGACAAAATCATACGTAATCACATCAATAAAACTGGACGTTCGGGGACTGAAAAGGGGGAAAGACCGATGAAAAGGGGGTTTTTTTTGGTCCCTTCCCAATTTTGGGAAATGTCTTGTATTATTTAGGAATTTGGGTTAAATCTCTGTAGATTCTTTTGTACACATACATGATACATATTACTTCAATATTTAATGGAGGGTACTGTGATTTTCCCCCCATTCCTGAAGCTTTCTCCGCATGACTTCTTTTTCCCCCCCCATACCTTTACAGCCGCTTTATTGGACTAAAACTCTCTGGAATTCCCCCCTTATGTGCCCCCCCAACCAAAATTCTATATTTTCACATTTTCAAAAGGGCTAGTATGAACTTTAAATGTCTCTACAGTGGAAATTGTTCTAGTTTTTAAAATTATTTGCATAAAAAGCTATTAGTTTCTACAAAAAAAATCCACTAGGTACCACAAACAACATTCATTTAATTACCCCAAAGATTTTGTTGTATAAAATTGTAAGTTTGGCAGGGGATCTCTCTTTCTTTTTCTCAGTATAAGTTTTTTGGTTTTGTTTCGTTGAAAACCAAGTCTTTTTTATGACATATTTTTGCTAATTAACAATATAAAACTTTGATTTCTAATTCCTCTGTGGGTTATAAAAGACACAAAACTTTCATCAGAAAACTTACAGCGTAACAAAGTCTTGAACTAGGGAAGGGCAAAAAGACCACAAACAGGACTATCCTAAGACCCTTTGGGGGAACCTCTGTCCAAAGATGCCTTTTTTCAACGATTTGGGCTTGGGGTTTAGACAAATGCTGCAAATCCATTTTGCTCCCAACCTCACCCCAAGGTTTTTAAATTTGGGATAGAATTAAATCAATAAAAGACATCAAATGCCTTACTAAATCAAAAATACATTGAAACATACTTCCAACATGTAATTATTCACAATAACTCAAAAGACTGCAATGCTGTTTTTAGATTGCCGATATGAAGCCATTTCCTTTTGACAGTAAATCATTTTTGAAGTGCTAAATGATCTATTAAGGATACCCTTCCAACCCCTTTGGGAAAACGGGGTATAAGGGAAAATGGCCATTTTTTGGACTACCTCTTTGGGAGCTTGTTTGGCAATAAAAAACTTTTGCATCTTTAAAAGGAAAAAACCCTTCACCATAGATCTGTTGTTTACTAGTTAAAGGGGATAAAAATTTTTCTTTGCAATATTTTATCAGTCATGATGGAATGTTGTCGATACCTGAAGACAATTGGTTTCAATGAGGTTAAAATGTTGTGTTTTTCCCTTTAAAAATTTTTGGGGTTAAATTTTTAAAATACCCTACTTTCCAGGGGTATTTTTTGGCATATGTTTAGTCGCCCTTGCATACATTCAATTTTCTGCAAACCTTCTCTGCAATGAACAAAATAATCATTAAATGATTACCCAAATTGAAAACCCCAAAACTTGTTTCCTTTGATTTTTAAAAAGGGGGGGAAAGAACAAGTTTTTGAGCTTTTATTGTTTTATATTTTCCAAACTTTTTATTTTTTTCATCTTCAATTTTGATTGTGCATTTAAGTTTTTACGAACTTAAAATTTTTTGGCATATATTTTCTTACTTATATTTTCAAGTAATCTTAAATTTTATATAAATACCGAAAGTCTTAAATTTACATGAAGTTTAAAACCTTGCTAAAACATTATGTAATATTCCTATTTAAGTTAAAGTCAAGTATTTTTTATTGCATCCCCATCAAGAGTTACAGTAATTTAAATTTGCATCAATACTTAGGGGAAGGGAGTGTAAAAATAAATTAAATTTCAAAAATTAAGCTTAATAATTAAAAAAAAGGGGAATCTAAATACAAAACTAAAAAACATACAGCTCTAAATGTTTGTGGCTGATCTATTTTTATTTAAAGAGAAACTAACAAACAACAGAACATTGGGAACCCAATACAACAAACTAGAATTATTTTTTTTGTTTGTTATTTTTCAGAGTTTCTACTCCAGTTAACAATTGGAGCCCCCCTTGGGAAAGTTCACATTCTCACATTTTAAATTTTCACAAGATTTCCATTGCCTGCAAGGACACACATTGATTTCCCCCATTGCCGAAGGTAACTCTTCCCCCCCAAAAGGGAACCATAAACTAAAAAATTAAAAAAGTGACGGGTTTTAACCTTTCGTGATGCGTTTGCCTAAAAGTTGATTAGGTATTTTTTTTTTCATCATCTATTACAAACTTTTTATGTTATTTTCCTTTAACCTTTAAAAGTCCATTTTTCTCACAATTTTTTTCTACATTTCTTTGAAGAACAACAATTTAACCTGTCATAAAACCGTTGTAATTTTGTAATATTACTTTTAAAACAACATAAAGTAAAATTTACAATTATATCCCTCATGACCTACTTAGGAAAAATTTACTTCTTTTGAAATATTGGGTTAAAAATTATCAGAATTCCCACCACCCTGATTACCAGTATAAAAACATATAGATATAACCCCTTTGGGAATATACTTATTAAAAAAGTAAATTTTTTTTAGAAGATGGGGCCTTTGGGTTTATTATTTGCTTTTGTTCAATTTTCACGGTCACGGTTCTCCAAAACAATCAATACTTCAAAGTACCCATGTTGATTTTTAAACTAAATAAAATATGTTTTTTTTATCACCAAACAATTCTCAAGAAGATTTATCTATTGGATTTTTCCCTACAAAACATAAATTTTATTTTTAAAGGGTCTTTTTAATATGACAGGATAAAGAAAAAATGTTATTTCTTTAAAATATATGTTTCAAAAAAAAAAATTTTTTTTTTAAAGAATAAAAATACGAATTTTGATTTATTTCCAACCATTCTCTGTTTTCTTTTAAAAAAGAAAAACCCCTTTGGGTCTCAGGTTTTCTGGGTTTGGATAACATCAAACAAGATACAAGCCTGGTCAAACGGTCTTGCCTGTTGAAAACAAGTTTTAAAGGGGTTTATGCAATTTCCCTTTCCTCCGGGATAACAAGTAATGGGGATTGGCTTTGACCTCTTACCTAGGGACAAGGGATAACTTAACATTCATCGCTAAAATCTTTTTTGGGAAGGATGGGGGAATTCTTGTTTTTTAAGGGAAATTGTAATGGAAAATCTTAATTTACTCAATATATTGTGACCAATTTGTCAAGCAAAATCACTTTGACATTATCCTTTTTTATTAACTTTACTTCTTTTTCAACTTGAAAATTTTCGTAAAATGTCATGAATATAAATAACATCAAATACTATTATCTCTTCGTATGCTGTATTTAAATAAATTTAAAGATTTTTTCAAAAAAAACAAATACAATTTTTAAACCGGAAGAGCAAAGACTATCAATAATTTGGGGGTCACCTTCTTAACCAAATTTTTACTATTGGAATTAAATTCAAATGGGTCAAAATTTGTACAATATTCTATGTTTTACTTAAATAGGGAAAGTTTTGTAATTGAAATGCTAAACACAGCTAAAAAAATAAAAAGTTGGATAAAAATTTTTTGTTTCTTACTTCGCTGCTTTCAAAATTTTTTACTATTTTCCAAAAAAAAATTAAATAATTTTGTAAAATAAATTTTTATTGTTTTGCATAAAAAATCTTAAATTTCACATTTTGTAGTTTTTCAAAAAAAAAGAAGTTTTTATCTTTATCCGTTTAATTTTTCTTTAAAAATTTTGTTTTTTTTATTTTTATTTTTTTTAATTTTTAATGCATAAAAATCTAAAAACCAAATTTTAATTATTTACACATGAATTTTGGGCTGAAATTACTATCAAGAAAAAAATAATATAATTTTATCTCAATTTTTTTACATTGTTATTAAATTTAATAAATAAACAATTTTTTCTACTATTTTTTAATTAGGGGCACAACTAAAAAATGCCGTCATTACGGGTTTTTAAAATTTTCCCTACTTGCAGGTTTTAAAACATCCTCATTTATCTTATTTTAAAATATAATTTTGATTAGAACTCCTAAATTGTTTTAAAGAGCTAAATAAGTTGTTTGTATAATTTTTGTTGCTTTTCCTTTTTTGCCTTTGTACTTTTAAATTTAGAATTTCTTTTTGCCCCTAATAAATTTTAAGTTAACTTTATTCACTATTTTTTACTAACACAGTTCCTTTCCCCATAATTTAATATTCCCAGCAACTGAATGATGGGGTCGGGTAACTACAGGACGGAGGGATTATTCACTATTTTTAAATATTCACAAATGACTCAACAAATAAAAAAAAAATTTGCGTTTTGTAAACATTCCCTGCTTTCTAAAGAATTCCTTTTTAAAACTCACCAAAATTTTCATATCTTTTGGGAAAGGAAAACATGAACAAATTTTTATTTTATTTTTTTGCCCTACCAATTTGGAAATAATTTGGAATTTCCTTCTGTTTTGCCATCGTTTTGACTCACAGTGTCTCAAACTCAATACAAACCTTATACTTCTCAACTTTTTCAATTTTTTTTAGTAAATAGGAAATCACCTGTTTTTGTTTACAAACCACATTCCAAAAAAAGTTTATTTTTATTTTTTATTTATCAAATTGTTTAAATTGAACACACCTTGAAATTGGGGGATTTACATTAAGATTTCCCTTCAAAGGGAAAAAATTTAAACAAAAAATTTTGTGTATAAAAAAAAATTTTTTAAGTATTTTTAAAAACACCTTATTCTAACCGTTTCAATTGACCAGTTGGTATCAGGTTTCACTGTAATATATTTTTTTTCTCTCATTATTTTTTTTTATTTCAAAAAAGCAAGTTAGTTTTTTTACAGCTCTCCTAATATTAATTCAAAAAAGTATTAATGGCCATTTAAATGTTTGTAAAGCCTTTTTCTCGAGGGCCCCAAAAATTCTTTTTGTCTACCTTTAATTCCAAGGTTCAAATTGTTGAGGCTTTATACATGGTAATACAAAAAAAGTTAAAAAAAAAATATATTTTGCAAAATTATTTTTCTACAAAAATAAATGTAATTTAAAAATATTGTTTTAATTATATTTTATAAAAAATTATTAGGGTTTTTTGTAAAATTGAGGAAAATTTATGTTAAAATAACTTGTATTCATTTTCTGGGTATTAAAATTTGAATACATCTCGCATTCATATTTTTTATTTGTGTAATTTTTAGCATTATTGGGGAAATATAAACATTATGTATTGGGTTTTAAGTATTAGGTAAAAACGAAAACCGCACATTCCATACTTGAAAAGCCCATAGTAAAAATACATTCCAAAAAGGGCCACAGTGTGACGTTAAACCCCTCAATTCAGTCTTTTTTTCTCACGTTTAACCTGTCAAGTTAAATGAAACCAAAACAAATCTCTCACCTTTTTTTCTATTGGCACCAAGGGGTTTTCAAACTTAACTGCCGTCAAGTTCCTAGCTTGCAAAAGGCAGTGGGCCCAACCCTCTGGGGCCGGGGAACTTGTACCCCCTTCAAAATACAAAAATTTAGCATCCACGAAACAAGGAAAACGCTTTCAAAATATTTTTTTTATTTTGAACAACAATTTCGGAACTTTCCAAATGTCCCCCCAGATTTTCCCCGGGACATTTACATATTTTCCAATCTATCCAGAAAGTGTCAAGCTCGGTTCTTTGAGTTTTCTAAATTTATGTTTTTCTCTAAAGAAAACATGAATTTCTAGTTATATACATCTAAAAAAGAAATGATAAAGATCTATGCAGACTTGAATCAAATAAAAAAGTTTCTCAGTTTATTTTTTCCCTAAAACTTTTTTTTTACAAAAAAACAATTTTAGAAAACTCCATTAGACAGGCTTATAAAAGGGGGTTTTAAAGTGTTCTCGAAAAAAATCCCCTCATGACAAAATCGTTTAAACAATAATTGGGCGGGTTGAGAAGATTTTTTTGAAAAAAATTTTATTCACGTTTTGGAAGTAAGTGTAAGGGAGTTAATTTATTGGGCAAAACTTATCCAAGTAAAAATAATTCTAAAAAAATTTTTATTTGAATTGTATTTTTCATTCACATCAACACTAAAATTAATTACTTCATCGTCAGTGGGCAAATTTATATGCACTCAAAAAATTTTTTAAAAAAACACAAGGTGGGGAAGTAGGACAATATATAATAGACTTAAATATCTCCATGTAACCCCACCACCAAAACCTTTGTCCCCTGTAACTTGAGAAAGAACTTGAGCCAAAAGGCTTTTTTTTGCACTAAGATTTTAAATACCTTTTCTACTTCCCTATTTTATTGTTATACTGTAATTGGGTCTTATTTTTTTGATAGAGCTTTACATCTGGTACAATAAACAAAAAAAATCAGGGTTACTGTTACAAATACATGTAATTTTATTTTCTTTACTGTGTTGCTGACACCATTAATTACAGTAGAAGTATGATAGACACACGACCAAAATCACCACTATTTCGTTGGGCTGCAATAGAATATAAAAATAAACCCACCAATATAAAAACAATATACAATTTTTAGAAACTTACTTTGGCCAGTAACAAGGGGAAAGATACTTATCAACTGGTTAATAAAAAATGCAACTTCCCACATTGCTTTATGCTTTAAAAGATACAGCATTTTCTCCTAACCACAAAATCTATTGTGTCTTTTTCTGAATCGGGGAAACTTCAAACATAAAAACCTTAGAAGGAAAAGAACAGAAGCCATTAGGGGAATTTTTTACTTATTTACTAAAAATTAAAAAAAACCCAATCCCCTTCAAAGCCTTTTTCTCCCCCTTTTCCATAGCCCACTGGGTGACAAAATTTTGTCAAACAAGAAGGGGTAGATCGAAAAAGCACAAGGTTTTTGGTACGTAAAAAGGGTATTCCGACAACTTGAACCCCCCTTTTCCTCTAATCAATCCAAATTGGTCCCTTAAACCCCTTGGCCATTGGGGTCTCCCATTAAAAATTTACATCAATACCCAAATTTTTAATATTCATTCAATTGTTTAAACCCTTTTAATGTTGGCATTTTAATTTGAGTTTCTTCTTTGATTCACTTTTTTCTTAATTAATGCGGTTTAAAGTTACTCTTTTCCTTAAATTTTCCTGTATTTGCTATCCCAAATCGCGAACACCTCAGGAAAAATAACAACTGGTCCTTCCCCCAAGTTTTGGGGTTTCTGTTTTAAATCTCTGTAGTCATAATTTTTAACACAATCGGAAAAAGAATTTACACATTTAAAATGTTTTATTGGGGGTTTCTCAAACCCGTAGAGATCATTTTAGCTGTCATTCACTTAGGGGTTTCAATTAAAACAGGGGGCAAATTCACTTTTTTTAAACACTGTTTTTTGCTTAAATTGTTACACGTTGGTACTTATTAAATATCCATGAAAATTTATCGCGAAGGGGGTAGGAGGGGCTTTTTCCTGTACTTTTAAAATTTTACAAACCTTCTCACACAAAATTTTTAAAATTCCCTACTGTCACTTTTTTTAAAAAAACCCCCAATTTGAAAATCTGCTTATCCTTTTTTAAAAAGTCTATTCCCCCAAAACGCCACATAAAAAAAAATCCTAACACAACTAATGCAAAAACCAAAAATGCAAAACATGTATCTAACCCAATCGACACCCAAACCACAACAAAATATTTAAGAAAAAAAAACCAAAACCCCACAAAAACCCAACCAATTTAAAAAAAAAAACCCCTCAAAAAAGGCCCACAAACCCTACCCAAAAACAAATTAATACAAAACCAAAAAAACCCCAAAACTCAACAATCACAACTTCAAAAAGTTTTAAAAAAAAATATAAAATCTTACAAAAACTTAACCTCAAAAGTTAATAAAACTCAACCAATAGTAAAAAACAAGAAATCCCCAAACCCCCACTCCCTTTACAACTAAAAAAGTTTCAATATTAAAAAAAAATTCAAAAACATTCTATAAAAGGTGAAGGAAACTTGCAACCAAAGGGGAAAAACAAAAGAAAAAGTTCTCTGCCTGGTTTTTAAAGATTCATACAAACCAAAAAAATTTTTAACCCAATGTTAAAAATTTTTTCTTTAAAATGAACTCAAAATTTTCAAGGGGTTTTTGTCCCCTTAACAGTAACTCCCCGGAATATTTTTAAATTTTCTTTAGAAAAAGTACCCCTTATATTTTCCCCTTTTTAATTAAATTTTGTTTTTTGTTTCAGGAATAGAATTACTTAAGGGTTTCCTTGACTGGTGAGGGGCCCCACTTAGAATGATGATGAACCATACTTAACACGTCATCAAAAAAACCTTACCTACGTCAAATCCGTAGACAATCAGGGAAACGTTTTGAAACTTGCCAGTCTCATGGATATTCAACCACCCATTGGAAAAGATTTAAAAAACTCTAGGGAGTTTTTTGACCAAAGCTGAATTATTGTTGGGGAAGCATCTTTTACATTACTACAATTAAACCCTTTCCGGGGCAAAACCGGGACCGCACACCCTTTCTAGTCTTTTTTCAATGATATGGGATTTTTTTCAATTCTACGGGTCTGCATGGGCTATACCCCTCAAAATATTTTTTTTTTTTTTTTTTTAACTATTTGTAAACAATTTTTCAGCCTTTTTTTTTTCAGTACATTTACTGATTAGTTGACAAGCAACAAAGTTCTAGCTCAGTAATTTTTGTGATTTTAAAAAACTATCGACCACGTAATCGGTTTTTTGACTGTTTTTGTTTTTTTATTTTTAAACTAAAAAAATAGTTATACAAAAGCCACTTCTTTTTTTAATTGGGGAAGTTTTGTCCGTATTACATAAGGAACAAAAAAAAATAGCGTACAAAAGAATTATTAAAAAAAAAATTTTATCCCAAAAAAAATTAAAACTTTAATTTTTGTTATATTAATTTTTTATTTAAAATTTTTTAAAATTTTCTATTAAAAAAATATTTCGGATACGCATTACCCTTGTACAAATAAAAAAATCATCTCATTATTTTATTTTTTTTTAAATTTTATTATTTGGGTAACATTACACAAACACCAAAAAATGCTTGGCACTGAGAGGGGGGTTTTTACCAGGGACCCCCTTTAATCTTGGCAAATCAAGGGTTAATCCCATTTTTTCTTTTAAAAACCCCAATTTTTTATATTTTGGGGATTTTAAAATGTTTTTAAACCAAATTTTCTCAGACCTGTCAAAAATTTGGTTTTTTGAACCTAAATTTTATCTTTAATCAGTTATAATTAAACGACCTTGATTTTACCCCTAAGAACATGTTAAACTTTTTACAAATTTTTTAACCCTTTAGTTTTGGTTGTAATTATAAAATTATATTTTTAAAAAAAAGATTAAAATTTTGTCCAAAACTTTTTTTTTTGTCTTGTAAAGTATATATTTTTTGTAGTAAAAAAAAAAGGTTAAACATGCACCAACTTTGGGAGGCTTTTACGTTACTCTCACGACAACATCCTGGTTCGGAGAGCTTCTCCCAAGCCCTTTTGACATAATTACCATTTTAAATTTTGATTTTTAAAGGGGGGGGTAGAGGGGGATTTTTTAAACCAATTTCTACCCTTGGTTTAAAATCATTCAAAAAGAACACACACAATGACAAAAAACGCTTTCCCATTTTCGAGGAAAATTTTTCTAAATGCTTGGCTAAAAAATATTTTTATGCACAATCCACAAAATTTTACAGTTAATTTTTTTTTTTTTAACATAGTCAATACCGTACTATAGTAGGGGGAAAATTATTTTGTTAAGTTAGTTTAGCTCCTTTTTTGACCTAACAATAGAAACCCCTTATCAGTTATACAATATTTTTAATCTATGTTCTGAGGTCAAAAAATTGCAAAAGTTTGTCTTAACTTCTTTTCGTATTTTTGAACACACCCGATTCCCTTTATCTATGACACGTCAGATTCCCAAAGATACTAAAGGGAAACTAAATTGAACTAAACTCAAAACCATATACCATGAACAACCCTTATACTTAAAAACACAACTGAGTTTACTTCATCCAAAAAATTAATTTTGATTTTAAAATGACAAGATAAAATTGTTTCAAAAATTTTTTTTTTTTTTCCCTTGGGGGGCCACGCCATGCACTTTTAACCTCAAGGCTTTTGCGCACCCGGGAAAAACCATGAGGCCCCCCATCTACAAATTCAGCAGTTCAACAAAAACCCCCGAAAACACCCCCTCAATCCTCCTGGAAAATTTTACACCCCTTCCAAGCACCAAAAAAGGCATACCGCTCCTTTTATTGCAGGCAATCAAAAGAAGGGGGTAGCGTCCCTCCCTCATTTCACCTTTCCCCAGGCGGATCCTCCTGAAGGGTCCCCAATCGTGTAATCTTCCCCCATACCATGCCCCGTAATTAAACCATGAACCTTAGAAGACATTGATCGTTTAATAAGGGAATCCAACCACCTTAGGAAGGGGACTGTAATACCCTTTCTACTCATCTAAAAATGGAAACAAACCCCCACCTTCTCCCAATGCTCCCGCAATCCATTCGGGCAACCCCCAGGATTCCCCCAACCCTTTGGAAAAACCCCAGAACGGTTGGGGCCCTCATAATTTCGCTGACCCCCAGTTGGAGGCCCCACTCTTTTGTTTCCCAAAATCCCCTCATACCCGGAACCCAACAAACTTACATTTTTGATTTTTGGGAAGGGGGGGAAACTCTGATACAATCCCAAACCATTTTTGGGTTTATCGCGCAAGAATCCAGTGCCATCACCTGCCTACTGTCCGTGAAAAAGTTTTAAACGCTTGCCCCATATCCAGACGAAGATTCTCCCCGAGCACATTCCATAAAGGGTGCGACCTCCCCTTGAAAGACTGTCGGATACGCCCTAGGGAAACCCCCCAGCTCCCCAAAATGGGTTTCCTCCCAAATTCCAGCACCTTGCCCCTTTTTTTTTTGAGGTCTTTACCTTCAAAATCCGCGTGGGAAAGGTTTCTTCCCCCTACAATCATCCCTTTAGGGGAAAAAAATCCTAAAGGGGTTTGTCAAAGGAAAACTTTTTGGGGGTCTATCGAGCATGTGCAAAACATCCTCCTGATCAACCAGATCCCAATTCTGAAGACAGTAGGGACTCCTCCCGGCCATGCTCAAAGACAATGTCCGGGGGCAAATTAAAAAACTCCAGAGCCGTGCCTGGCCCCTAGGAAAAGCCCCCGTGATGCAAGGGAGGCCTTTTTTGGATACCCCCAGACTCTACCACCGTTTGCCTCCGTTTTGGCACCATACAAAACCCCTTTTTAGTGGGTTACCAGAAACATAAAGCCAGTAAAAGACCTCGCTTCGCCCCAGGCCCACTTTTCAAAAAGTCTGCAATTTCATTTAAAAACCACTTTCCCCGGGCAATGACCCTTTTTAGATGAGGGCCACATTTAAACCCTAAAACTAGGGTCACCCCCAGGACTTGACCTCAGGTTCAGCCAACGGGGGAGCCTTTAAATAAAGGGGCCAATGCCCTCCACGTCGCCTCCTGGAAAAAGGGAAACCCCCTCTTGGGGGGGTTTATGTGAGGCCAACCTTATTACACCATTTTAGAGAGCATTGGGCATTCCGTGATTGTTGTGTTAACTTGCCCCTCCAAAAGAAAACACAATATCATCGCACCCTTTTTGCAAAGACACCGCTGCTATTTAAAAAATTTACATCATCCACAACCCGGGTTTCCACAAAGAGGGGAAGGGGCCCCCCTTTGGGGAAACCCTGACCTTCGCATAACACTTTTCTCCCCCTGAGGTTGTAACAAAAACCCTTCCTGAGCAAGGCCCCATCCTAAAAAACCGACCCTCAAACCACGCTTGAGACCGCATTGAAAATCGCCTATGGCTGTATTGTCAAAGGACCTTCAAAGTCTAAAAAAAGGTTAGGATGCAAGGTTGCTCCAAAGCTCCCTCCCAAAACAAACCTCAACCCTTTTCTCCCTGGTTTTTAAGAAAAAAGGAGGGCAGCAAATTTTGGCCGAAAGAAATTGGCCTCCCCCTTCGGATGAACACCACACGGGGCACTCTCCGGATTGGGGTGTACCGAACCACAGACCTTCCAATGAAAAAAAAAAGGGACTTTTTTACTAACTCAAAAGGGGCAAACTAACCCTCAACTTTTGCGCATTTTTCCCCTTTTACTTTCTAGGGTTTAGTCCCAACACTACGTGGAGGAACACCAAACGTATCTTAAATCGCTAAGGAAGGGAATACACCGCGAGAACTATCATTAATTTCCTAACTTTAATCATCTTTTAAAATAGGATTTTCCGGCTAGCACCTATCTAAATTTTTTCATCAAAATTTTTTGGCCCTTAAAATTTATTGGCAAGTTTTTTAAAAATTTAATAAAAAGGGCCCACTGACTCTTTAAACTTGGAAATTTAAAACAGTGGGGAAAGGGTCTTAGAAAACCCCCAACAGTACAATCGGGGTGGTAGCAAAACAAACAATTTAAATACATTCCAGGCTGGAACAATCCAGTAAAACCCTTCAAAGAGGCCAGGCCCAAACTGTAACAAATTTTTTGATCCTAACCCAAAAAAAGTAAGATATTTTTGTCAAAACACACAATCATTACCGACAATTTGATGAATTAGGGTTTTTTCTAACAATGAAAAAAATTCTCATCTGTATCTTGAAACATTGGGATACACCCGACACTATACTACGCACCAAAAGGGTAAAATTCAGGCAGAAAACCTACTGAGAACCCTGCAAACTAAGCGGGGGGCAATTACGTCAAAGAAGGGGAAACTTCCAAACTTAAATTGGGGATTTTTTGTAGAAAAAAAAACTAGAATTTTAGCTATAAATCGGCACTTTTTCCCAAACCCAGGGGGAGTTGGTATCCATTTTAACAGAGCACCAAAAGTAATTGGGGATATTTCCAAATTCTCTGGGCACTCATTCTGCATCGTCAAAATGAAGTGGGCCCATCCCGAAAATTTTACATATAAAAATTAAAGTTCTCATGGAAAAAAAAAATGCTAATTTGGCACTCAAAATGTCCTACAAACTTGATTGCTACATGTGAACAATAACCAAAAAGAGGAACGCGTGCCTGGACAACATTATTTCAAAAAAACTCTATTTTCCCGTGATATAAAGGGGCCCATTCGACCCCATGCTTTTGGGACTAAAATTTTTAAAAAATTTCCCTGAACATGGGATAATAAACCCCAGAAAGGGGCAAGTTCGTGTTTTAGTAATCGAACATTGTAAATTTTATTTTGGGTATCGGAAAGTGTAAATTGGGGGTTTAATTTTCTCAAATGGGGCCAAACTAACCATTTATCTTTTTACCAAGCCTTTATACAGGCAGGGTATTAATTCCCGTGAAAAACCCTTAGCAAAAACTCTGATTCAATTTTTAAAAATAAAAAAAGGGAAAAGTATACAAAAAGAGCACCTCCAATGAAGAGAGAATTGAAAATCTATCCCCAAAACAGTGGGCCTTGCGCATAATTTTTGGGCGAAAAGAGAAAAAATATACTGTGGCGAGCAAAAAAAAAAAATCACTTCACCTTGCAGAAATTGATCAAAGGAGTCCCCATTAACTCAGCACCTAATAAAATTAAGAAGGGGGGGGGAAACACAACGCTCAAATCAAAAAATGTTCCCCTTTTAAAAAGGTACAAAACTCTCAGTACTTCCCCATCTCTTCGTACCATATTTTCAAAAAAATTTGGAAAAAGCTGTAAAAAACCATAATGAATTTTTTGAAAAAAAATTCATAATTTTCTAAATCCCAATTTGGTTTAGGGAAGTTAAAAAACAACTTGGATGCAGTCGAAGGCCTTTTTAATCTGTACTTAAAATTTGAAAAACATTTAACACTCTTGCATCTTGGGGGACCTCACTAGGGCCTTCGACTGTTACCACATGGATCCTTTTTCTAAACTACAATTCTATGGTTTCAAAGGGTTGGGCTAAAATTTTTTCAAACTTTTTTTGGGAAAACCCTACACAAAGGTTGTTTAAAAAAAAACCTTTTCGATATTGCTACTGTTACAAAAGGGTACCCAGGGGGTCGGTCCTTTTCCCTTTTTGTTTTTAGTTTTAATAAATCTTACCTTTTGTATTAGTTTTTAATTCAATAATTTTTGCTGAGACCAACATTGTTTATAGTAAGCCTAATATGAGTTGTGTAATCTTTGTTAGTTTGGCTGTGCCCCAAACAAATCTAATTTTTGAAGCAAAGGTCTATCTCTAAACCCCAAACTAAAACCCAAAGTCGCTTTTTTCCAACCAAAGCCCCAAAAAATTGCACACTGTAATGATGCAAACTTTTTGGGATAATCTTGACCAAACCCTAAATTGGAGTTTGCATATTTAAAGTGTAGTGGTATTAAATAAGTGGTTTCTTTAGGGATTTGGGAAGATACCTTTGGGTATCTTAGAAAAGCCTACTTTGCTTTCTTTCACACAAAATTATTGTATGGGATCCATCTTTGGGGGAAACTGTAATGTAAAACAGGTTCTTCTTTTACAAAAAAAGGGCCTTTGAGTTATGACTACTTCCTTCAATGCACACTGCAGACCACTTTTTTTGTATCAGAGGGAATTTTAACTGTCTTTAATGATTATCTAGTATGTCTTTGTAAAATTTAAAAATAGACCCAAAGTAAATTTAAAATTAATGAAACTCACACAACACAAAATAACTGGGAAAATGGAACACCTTTTTCTAGATTAAGTGTTCACAAAACGGTTGATTGTATCAGCATAAAAATGTTTAAAATGCTGCCTCATTGGTACACCAGTTTAAAATTAAATAAAACAAAATGGTTTTGTAAGATTTTTGGGCAAAAAGCCTTTTATAGTCTTTTAAAAAATACTTTTTGCCTTGACTGACCCAAAAACCTTCCCCTTTTAAGCTTTAAGTATTCAATTTTGGGGTTTTAAAGGGAAAAGCAGCACTTTTTATAAAATTTTTTTGTTAAATGAAAAGTAAAGATACTAGATTTTAAAATTGACTTGGTCTATTAAAATTTAAAAGTTAAAAAAATTAATAAATTCTTTATTTTTTGACCGGGGAAAGGGGAATTCCAACCCCCCTGCAACAAACCGGTTCACCCCCTCACCCCCCAGGGGCCTTGTAAGGTTTAATGGGTTTTAAGCCCATCAATCCTACTGAAGGTAAAAAATCGGGCCCGACTCCACTGCAAAAAGGGGGGCTGACCCCAGTCTCCCCTCACGTCGGGGGTTGTTTTCCCCCCATAACAATAAGTCCGGGGAATTGTTCCCCATAAACTTTCAAAAACCCCCTTTCCGGGTTAATAATGTAAACCCTTTACCCTTTAACTACCAAGCGGCGAATGGGGTTCTTTCTAATAGCTTTTTTGCCTTGCACACCCTGCACACTGTCAATATCTGCAGAGCTTCTTCCGGGTAAACCCCTTACCGACGAACCTTCTTTACACAGACCTCATGGGAGGGGTCCCAATGCCCAATTTTGGGTTCCTGAATAGATTTCAAACTTTTTTGGAGTTTTTAAAATTTTCCCAAAAACAAACGCTCCAAAGTTTCAGAAATAAACACCTATTATATAGTTTCCACAAATAAAAAACACCAAGGTAACAAAAAACTTTTAACTGTTTTTCAGTATAACCCCTCCTCAGAAATATTTCTTTTTGGGGGATTGGGGGTGATGACCACCTCTTGAACGCAGGGATTATCTGTGGGGAAGTGGAAATTCTGTCGTTTGAGTCCCCCAAAAAAACCTGAGCTGTACACAATCCCCTGATCTCGGCCGACTCGCAACACGGGCCGTGGTCACTTGGCACCTGGGCAACGTTAAGTGTTAAAAAACAGTAATCAGAGCGTGTTATTCTATTTTCTGTTTGAAATTTTTAGGATTTTTTAAATTCGTAAAGACTTTGTTTTGTTTTGTTTGTATTGCATTTGTTGTGAAAAAAAGACTAATTGGGGATGTTTATGACTTGTTTTTTCACTTTTTTAGGGGGCCCTTTAGGGGACAAAGGCTTACAGGGTTTTAATCATTTATAAAGATACCTGACAAAATGCACTCTCAAAAAAATGTA
The DNA here is from genome assembly GCF_021130785.1 of Homalodisca vitripennis. NCBI lineage: Eukaryota > Metazoa > Arthropoda > Insecta > Hemiptera > Cicadellidae > Homalodisca > Homalodisca vitripennis. Next base: position 43,115 of record NW_025779841.1, read on the forward strand.
AAATGATAGACATGAGTCTGTGGGGCACTATAGGTTGAGAGGGGTCTCGAGCTGTGGGTACATCGTTTACCTGTAGCAGAAATCATGAAAAATGTCCCTGGAAAGATCAAACCCTTTTAAACTCATGACAACGTTGGGAAAATTTATTAAGTAAGTCCTTATTGCTGTTTTAATACGATAATTATAAAATTAATTTTAAATATTTTTAAAGAAAAAATTAAAAAAAAAAAATTTTTGGGGAAAAAAGTTTTTTTATTTAATTTTAAAAAAATTGTCTTGCTTAGATTGGACCAAATTCACTGAAACCCTCTTTCAAACCCTTTTCTTCATGATCCCCTTTTAGTATATTGTATCAGGGTGTAAACTTTTGAATTTTGCGTTTTGCCCATATTTTTTTTTCTGATTATAACATAACCTAAAATAAAATTTCACTTATCAACCCATACAAAACAGAACAACTTTTTTTCGTGCTCATATTTTTCTCGCAATCAAATTTTGACATTTTAAACTCAAAACAATTCTGTCAGAAGTCTGCATAATTTGAGTAAAAAGAGACCCTTTTAAAAGATTTAAATTTTGTTTCGGGGAATTAAAAGTTGTTTAATACCCATCAAATATCTCAGGTTTATATGAATAAAGGCAAAAAGGGAAAATAAAAATTTAAAGCTTCCTTTTATAGTATTCCAGTCTTTAATAATTTAAATTTATTCATATTTTGGGTCATTTTTTCTTTAACCCTTTCACCCGTAAAGGGAAAAAACCCGTGTTGTTATCTTATAAACCCAAGACAAAAAAACGTGATCGATAAAAATAATTTTTTACTGTTTTTTTTAAATTTTTTAAACTCAATTATAAGCCACAATACTAATAATGTACTGGCTTACCAAATAATCCAGTTGCAGCTGTACTGGCCCAGTATTTTCAATAAAATTGTTTTGTTCCGGGAGCTGTTCCCACTCCCTCTGTACCCGATGACATACTATCCGCCATTCTGACTGTCAGTGGAGCACCATTGTGCCTTTGGAAGTTCTTACGTTGTCATTCCTTTTAAAAACATTGAAAAAAATTATTTTACCCCTGTTTTAGGTGTTTTAAAAGTTTTTATTGGTTTTTTTTCTGTTTTGTAATTTAGGTCATCACTCAGACATTTGATTATGACATTTTGTTGCTAAAGTTTTGAAGCTACTTTTTTTAGTGTTATTTGAACTTTTTAAACTAATCAAAATCACTATAAAACTTTATTTTTTTCATCCTTGTACATAGTTTTAATATTTTCATCACTCGTAACCTGAATTTGATTTTTTATTGAAAAAATCCATTATTATGAAAAAAATGTGATTTTTTTAATGCAAGTATTACATTTTTTGTAAATTTTTTTTTTTTTTGTTTTTTATTAGTCATTAGATAATAAAAAAAATAGCTTTAAAATTTTCATTTTCTTTTTTTTTACCTTAAAAGAGGGAATCAAAAAAAAACTAAATTTTTTATCGGGCGTTCAAGGGTTAACTTTAACAATATTTTATAAGGAAAATATTTTAATAGTTTTTGTTTTAATTTTTTTTTTTTATTACATTTACCTTTTTGTGTGTTTGGGTTTTAAAAAGTCTTCCCCCCCACACAAAAAAAAATACAGGATAGTATGATAAAAAAGCAACAAAAAATTAAAATTCATAAAAATATAAAAAGGTAAATTTATTTTAGATTACAAATCAAACTTCAATTATAAAAACTAGTGATCCGGGCCACTTTGCTATGGCTTTGTTATTATTTAAAACAAAATTTTGCATTGTTATTATTGTATGAAATTCAAGTACAATGTAATAATAATAATAACTCAAATTTTTAGGTTACATTTTTAATTAAATTTAAACGATTATTAAGAAAATATTATTCTTACTCCAAAAAAATTACTTATTCTAATTTTTTAAAATTAATAAAAATTCAATTTAAACACAATTTTTTTTAGTTTATCGTTTGTGCTGATAAAAATAAAAATGGTTTTTCTCAAACAACATTGTTTGGGGCCCTTTAAATTTGTATTGGTTTTCGTGAAAACTAATGGAACTGGAATAGAATCTCTTTAATGATGTTTGGGATCTGACAATCATTTGGGGTAAGTGGCAAGGGGGGGTTTCTTATTCGTATTTTTTTTCTCTTTTCTAAAAGCGTTGCAGAAAAGGTTGATACAAAAAAGGACGTTTTTTAAGCTTACCTACTTTTAATACTATAAATTAAACAAATTGAAAAATTTTGGTTTAAATTAATTAAACTATGGTTTGTACCACTCCCGAATAAAGCATTTAAAAAAATAAGGGTTGATCTCGAATGCTTGACCAAGAAAAACAACAAATTTGAGCAGTGCCAACAAGCCACAGGACTGGATCTTGTCCCCTGCTGCCTGTGTGACCTTACCCCACCCTTTTTGCCGACAAAAATTCCCGATCTTTTAACTAAACAAGGTTTTTGATCATTAAAAATTTATGGGGTTGCATAGGTAACAAAAGCAAACTCTAACATCCAATTCATTACAATTTAAAATTATTTATTATGTGTGAAAATGACCACAAACAATTTATTTGAATTAGTTAGGTTGATGGGCTTGCACCTGCGCTGAGAACTAGTTTTTTTAAAAATTGGAACAAAGCAAATTTCTTTTTGGTCTTTTGGTTGGGATCGCTTTCGATTTGAATCACAGGGTATGTTGCAACCCTCCCCAATATTTTTTGGTTTGTAAATTTTAAATTTTATTTTAATTTTTTTAAAAAAGTAATATTACCTGAATTCCTTAAGGCTTTTTGCAAAATGATATTTACAAATTAATGATCACAAGGGGATTTTTAAAGGAAAAACATTTTTTAGAAACCAAAAATATTCAGATTGTTAAATTGTCAACTGGTTTTTATAAGTAAGTTTTTTTTTCACTCAAAAATTTTGATTTTCAAAATTCCTTAATAGTTGTGATTTTTTTTACTACAATCGTTAAAAACATAAAAAGTGCACAAACCTACAAAAATCAGCCAAACAATAACAAGCTTTTAAACCCTGGGTTTAATTTGTCATCTTCACAAAAGAACAAAGCACCATTTTTGGAACCCCGTCAATGGTTAGTTTCCCAAAAGGGGGTTTAGTGGGGGAATAAGGGGACACGCAAATTTTTTCAGCCTTTCGTGGGGAGTAGTTGCCTACAAATTTTTTACGGTACATAAGCTTCGGTTATATTGCGTATCCTTGTGAATCCTTGTTTTATTGAGAATTTTTGCGACAAAACAATATTGATGTGTTTTTTACTTCTTTACACAAAAAGATATGTTAAATTAAATTTTTTTAATAAAAATTTCCAGTTCGTGTTTTTGTGCTTTTTTTTTTGCTTTTAACCACAAGTAAATCAATAGAAAAATAACAACCAGAAAATAATAATGATGTTACAAGCCCTCCCCCAAAAAGGGGCTTGACTTGTTTTACTAAAAATTCCCAACAAAAATTTTCAACCAACAAAAAAGAAGGCACTTCTCTCTGCAAATTTTTTTTGGAATGATTAATATTATTTTGGTTGTTTCCAAATCCTATGTGCATAAAAAATTTTTCCAAATGAAACGTTTTTGCAAGAAGGGAAATTGCTGAACTCAGTTGTCAGCTTTTTCACCTTGGGTTTTCAACTTGTTTGCAAAATTCTACAAAAAAAATTGCAAAAAATCAAGTAAAAAACAACCAATCCACTGAAAGAACACAGACAAAAATACACTTTTTTCCTTGAAAAAAAAAAAAAAAAAAAAAAAAAAAAAACCTGGTGACAAAACCCCTTCTGCGAGATTGTTCCCTTAGTGAGTTAAAAAATATTTTGCAAAAATCACAATCTATTTTTTAAATTTAAAAAACTATTGTCTATTACATTTAAAAGTTTTGTAAACAATAAATATCATTTTTGTGAAAAAAAAAATGTTGTTTAAAAAAATTTAAGTCTTAAAGTAGTCCTTTTTAGCAAAGTTTTTCCCGGGAACAAAATTTTGAGCTTTCAAGTAGGGGGTTAAACAAAGAATTAAAAAGTTGTTGTACTGGAAATTTGATCTTCGGTGTTTTAAAAAATTTAAAAAATTAACAAATAACAAAAAAAAGGTTCTAAGTTTAAGGGTTAAAATTGTTGCTGGTTTTTTTTTCTATAATATGTACCAAGTGTATGACAGTACTCTGAAAAGGGTTTACTGGATGACGGTGATCCCGTGGCAATAGTGTACCGGGTGTGCTGTAAACTGGCTCCGGGGGCCCTTGGCTAACCACCCGACGCTGGCACATCACTACAGAAGGGGGTATCCACACTGGGCGTTTGTAGACGGTATGACCAGTGATGCAGGGAGACACCCGAGTGCTCACGCCCTTTCTGGGGCACTCACACAGGTAAAAGAGTTAAGGGAAAATATTGTTTTCTTTTCTGTGTCCCTTTCCCCACAATGTCTTTAAAATTAGACTTTAAATTGTATCCCAAACTTTTCAAGACACACAAATTTTTCCATTTATTCTGGGGGAAAGTAAAAATTCTTTTATGTTGAATTTTTTTTCTGTCTGTCGAGACATCTCAAAAAAGAAAGAACTACAATTGAAACTCATTAGATTAAAGCCTGTTACATAGTTAATTCTCTGTATCTCTCTTTAATTCCCATACTTTGTAATTATCTTACAAACTAAATTTTTGGTTTTTTTAACTGAAAAATAAACAATATTATAGTTTTTGGGATCTTGGTGATAAAATTTGTTTTTTCTTTGTTTATTTCGTTATTAGTATTATTTTATGTATACGGCACATTTAAAATATCTTGATTTAAAAATACGTTTTTTAAGATAAATGTAATTTTTAAAAATTTTGTTTCAATTTTTTAACTTTATTTATAAATAATGGGAAAAAATTTTTTTGTAAGAAAAATTTTTATATTTCATTTAAATTTCATGTTTTTAGCAAAAGAGATTCAAGTTTTGGAAAAAAAAACACTCAAAATTTTCCCAAATATAATATTTATAATAAAAAAATATAAAAAATACTTTTTCCATCAAAAAGAATAATTTCACTTGGTTTTTTAATTTAGAACAGGTTTGAAATATTTTTAATTATAAAATAAAACTTATCCTACAATATTTAAAACATAAGTATTTTAAAAGATTTGAAAAAAATCTTTTTTGAAAATTAAAATCCTTTAACATAAAAGGAAGTTACCCTTTTAAATTTGTAAAAAAATAACGAGTTCTTATAATCATGTAAAAAAAAAATCTACGTAGAAAAAACAAATGGGTTTTAAATTGATAAAATAAAACTAAAGAGATAAACATAAAATAAAAAAAATAAAAAAACTAAAACAATTAATTTCATCCTCCTGCATCTCCCCACCCCTTTTCCCGCAGCTTTCATACCAGGGGCCAAAAACTAACCTAACATCATGCAGTGAAGGTTTTTTGGAGTTTAGTTTATATAAAAAATAAGAATTCAGGACTATCCATCCAATAATTAAAAATAACTTTTTTCCAGGGTTTGAACTTTCGCTGACTAAAAAAGTATATAAATTTTTGTGCCGTCAATTCCAAACCCCCCCTTTTATATTTAGTACGATATCGCTTAGTTTTGATAATAAGCTCCTGTTTCTGTTAAATGTATATCACCCGTTTTGCTTCACATTGGTCACATAACCAAAATTTTTTTTGTTAGAGAGTAACTTTTTACAACCATGCCCCTGTCTTCTAAATAATGCAATTTTTATTCACCATTTTAAACTAAACACAGTAATGGGAAAAATTTGGGAAAAATTTTTGGGCCCCGAATAGGGGGTACCATCGGGTGTCAGAAAGTTCCGAAAAAATTCTGAAAAAATGGGCAGGGGTGAAAATAAACATTGGGAAAAATATATTGAGAAACCCCCACAAACTAATTCCAACTCTTCTAAACCCAACATCCAAATTTCTAAATGAACTAGAAAACACCCGAAAAAAAATAATACCCTAAATAATTTAGAAAAAAATAAAGTTGCAAATGGGTGCAAAAATAGGGGCGCCTTTGGAAAAAAAATAAAATCTTAAAAAAAAAAAAAATTAGACAATCTAAACTAAAATTTGGGGGAAAGATTGAAAAACTGGGGAAAAAAAAGGAAAATAAATACCTTAAAAAAAAAAAGACTACACAAAGTTTTCCGAGGTAAAAATGCAACTTGAGGAAGGAAAAAAAACTTTTCTTAGACACACAAAATATTTTTGAAGAACACGACAGTAAAAAGGGGAAAATCATCGTACTAGCAAAAAAAGATAAACTCTTGCAGATCACAATTAAAAACCTTGAAAAAAAATGAACCTCAAAAACCCAAAAAAAAAAACTGCCTACATACATGACAGAAACCCAAACAAGGGGACCCACACGCACCCCTCGGGGCCACAACCTCCCTCAAATTACTAGTTAAATTGGGCAACGAATCAAAAAAAGGGGCACCTGGAAGCCATTAAGGGTCTACATCACGGTTTCAGAGTAAACGCACGAAATACCCACTAATCAAAAACCAACCATTAAACACAATCAAACTCAATCACAAAAATATGCAGTTAAAACAAAAAAGGGAACTTCACGGAGGGGGAACCAAAAACTGTTTCAGCGTCGCCAAATGGCCAAAAAAATCATTTTAAA
>NW_025779842.1:0-54630 GCF_021130785.1 Homalodisca vitripennis
TCAGAGGGAGTTGATACCGTGCGCAACTACATACTGGACGCTCTCGCATACCTTATGTTGCAAGAAGCTGGGCAATTTCAGACACTAGAACGTGCCAGAGGCCGAGAGCTTCTTCAGAGGGAGTTAAGATGACACATACTGGACTCCACCAGGGATTACTTCTGGCTGGTTTATACCTACCAGTTGAACCCACTACTGGACACAGCAAAAACCGATGTGCCACTTCAATCTGGGCAACCTTATGGATGTCCAGCAGCGGCACATCACTAACCGCAATTGTTGAAATTCTGGGGTTCATGTGCAATTCGATAGGTCTAGTCTACTGTGGGAGATGACTGTTGGAGTTGGTGGGGTTCGTTCCCTAACCTCAAGAGGTTCTTGTTAACCTCAACCAGGGTGTGCCACCCCCTGCCTACTTTGACTGGAGAGGCTGGTTCAGAGCTGGCCTCCCCTTCTTCCGGGGAGACATGACTTTGAGATGTAGTGCCCTAATTCTTCCTCGTGGATCTCGATAGCAGGCGGCCCCTTCTGCCTAACCTTACCTATCCTGAATATCCTGTCACTCCGGAAGCAGCGCAAAGTTTCTTACAGGACTAAGTGCAATTTATAAGCTTCTTGTCCTAAGAGAACAAAAAAAAAAACACATACTGGACGCTCTCGCAGACCTTATGTTGCAAAAATCCGAGTAATGCCTGAGACCAGAGAGACCAGAACGTGTCAGAGGCCGTGAGCTTCTTCAGAGGGAGTCAAGATGCCTGGAGCAACCACAGACTCGCCGCTTTTGCAGACCTTACGATTCAAGAAACGGGGTAATGCTAAAGACCAGACCGTGCCAGAGGCCACGATCTCCTATATGCTGGGATTTTCTTGAACTTGAGAGCTTCCTAAGGCCAGGAAAGAATTAGAGACCGATTTTGACCATCGGCAGAGGCCAGGACCAGCCAGATGAGAAGCACGCTTTGACGGGAGCTAACATAGGCCAAGATCTACCAGAAACTATATGCCCTAGAGTCTTGGATCTCTCAGGAGATATGATGTCTCAGAGTCCAGTAGCTCCCATAATCCAAGAGGCAATTACAAGGACTATAGCCTTGGATAGAAGACATTGATTACTTAACTGAGCTTCAATCATTGGGAATAACGTCCTCCACAAGATTTGTTAATGTTGATGGCATTGAGAAGATGCAGGAGCAGTTTAGACATTTATTACTTCCAACGGTTTCCCATTCCATAGACTTCATAAAATATTGTGCATTTTACATGAATCTAGCCGAAGAAAGCATGTGTTACAGTTGCGATAAAATGCAGTATATAAACTTAACAAACAAAGCCCGTTTCAAAATTAAACAACAATAAATTAATTCATGTGCATCAAAGTAACGCATAACAACCACGAGAGGAGCTAAAGTGCATATGGTAATTTACAACACTAACATTTTAAATAACAAATATGTAGGTGTGGTACCGCTATAATTTAGTCAGAAATACGTTATGCAAAAAAATCTGGTTAAAAATTAGTGAAATTAATTAATGAATAGTAAACGTATAGGCCTACTAAGATCAAACACGGGAAATATTAAATATAAATCGGCTAACGACAGCAACAAACTAACAAAAACAGCAGGCAAAAAAACAGTTGAATACCAAATGAGACATCTCACTTAACAAACGAGAGAAACATTTTGCAACAAAGCAATGAGGCAAAGATAAAAAACAAAGGTAAAGCTGCAGTTGCCGTCTGAGACACCCATTGTAGGTTCCCATCGAGTGGCCGAAAAGTCAGTATTACTCCTTAACTTGTTGGCGTTATTGAAAACATGAAGAATAAATCCGTGTTAACCTTAAAATCCGTGTGCTCCATAAGGGTGGAATTGTTTACCGAAAAGACTCCTGTATCGTGCTCTTCTCTTGGATCGTACTCTTCTAGGCACTTTAAAATCAATGGAGTCCCGAATCTCTGGGCAATCGACAAGTCTGTTTAGTAAGTACTGGTAAGTAACAACTGGTTGAGATTTAATCCTAGATCAAGAGTCTCAAATCTAAACAAGGCAGTAAGGGAATTTTGTAACTGAGTACAATTATCTGCAGTGGTTATCTTACTTAATATATCGAGAGTGTCATCTAAAAGGAGGTATTGAGAGGGTATTTGTGTGCCAACTCGTTAATAAAGAACATTAACGGTGCTAGATGCAAGCCCTGCGGAAACACCCGATTGACCAGGAATGGGTTGTGATAGGACACAATTTAAATCGAACTGTTCAGGTGCGATCCAAACTCTCAGTCCAGGACAAGAGAGATCCATGCACTCCGTACCCCCGCAGTTTAGCAAGCAACAAGTGACGCCATAACCGCGTCGAACGCCTTAGTGTAAGCAAGGTATATGCAGTCAACTTGCATAATCATACTGAAAGCCGAAGTAGATTGGTCACTGTAGATTTTCAATTACGGAATCCAGATATGTATAAGAAATAGTAATTACTAGAGTTATTAGATTCTGTAGCCTCGGAATTATTACTCTGATTACAGATGAGCAGTAGTTGTTCATGATAAATTCTCCACAAGACAATGTTATTGATGTCAGACAGATTAGGAGAATATGATAGGAGAAATATGTGCCTTGAGTAGAGGAGGTAATTAAAAAGGATTGTGATGCAACCCATGAGCCCGAGGGAGATGGTTGTCATTACTTAACTAAGCTGCAATAGCGGAGATAAACTCTCTTTAATAATCTATGTTACTTCAGATGCATAATTAGGGCTAGAAGGATTTGAACATGGGTACTCAAAGTAATTATAATCTATCTCACTTCAATATTTATGTTGTCTAAAATTAGATAAGGCAGTTTTAGGAGGAGGTGGAGTAAGTGGTAAGGCAGTTTTAGGAGGAGGTGGGGCAAGCGGGGGTTAGGGAAATAATTACAAGGGTCTGTCTTTACACAAACAGAGCTCCAAAGAGATTACTACAATACTTATTTACACAGAGGCAAACTTTGGAGAATATCTAGTCTGAAGATCCGAAGTTTCTATTGCGCTATACTCTGGGCTATTGTAGTTGTAATATCTTGCAAACAAGATCTGACAAGTTCATTGACACTTCAAGTCTACAGTGTTGTAATTAGTTATGGAAATGGAGCAATTGTTTTATTGTTTTAGCCGAATTAAAGACATCAATAATTCTGATCTCCCTTTTATGCCACTTGTATAACAATTAACTAAACTGTTAATAACTTCGTTAATTTGGTTGATAAAATATAGAATGGCGTCTGATAAAACATCTGATGTCTATCTGTTTAGTAGAGAAATTAACCGAAATAAATAATCAATTGAGCAGTTTTAATCATATTTCAGAGAGTCGCTGGAATTAATTTTAGGCAAACAGCCGAACATGAATCCGTTTATGTAAAATAAATCAATTCAGCTATACTTTTGTGATCACATTGAGTTGTTTTCTTCACTGACATGCAGCGACGATAACTGTATGTTGCTTACGTTTATTAAAGCTTTATTTTTAAATTTTATCAAACCGTCCTTAATGTTAAGGTAATAACGTTGTGTTGTCATCTGTGACGTCCATACTTGATATCTTTGTAAATATACGGAATGATATATTGTACCATGGTTGAAAATCGATCAAAATTACTTGAACTGTTTCTGTTATCATGTTCTACATACTTACAATTGTACCGATTGTATTAAATTGTAATTCTGGGGTAACTGGATTACCGATGGAAGGAGTATGCCCAGAAGAATGATAAGGACTGGACTGTACAAAAAGAGGCTGCTATCAGCGAGGCGCGCATCGCAGATGGCACTGTTTGATAACGAAATTGAGAGGTGGGGTGAAGTAGACGTGCCGTACCTCCCGTCTCAGTTGATCGGAAGTTATTGTAACGAGTAGATTTTGAAAGTGCTTAGAGTTAGTCTTTTTGCTAATCGTCATCGAACCTGCGGGTAAGTGAACCTTTTAACTGGAGTCCAGTCAATATTCATTCTTAGTTATTTTGAATAATTTTGGGGAAAGAAATGTTGTAAAAATTAAATTTAATGGGAATTTAGGAACTTGTCCTTTTTATCTGTGCAATATAAAACTTGTTGGTGCAGTGAGCACATGTATATAAAATGTTATGTAAAAAATACTAAAAGAGTTTTGTGGTTGTTACAGATGCTTTCAGCAATAATTTTTAATTCTCTAGCACTGAAGAACTTTTATAATAAAAATTTCTAACACTGAAATGAAGTGATAGTTAAAGTTAAGTAAAGAAAATTAGTAACAAACATAACTGAATTTTGAAGATAAATTAAAGTGATGAATTGCCAGATCAGATTAGAGTGTGAAAGTTTTGAATTTTGAAAATTGAATAAAAGACAAGCTGTAAGAACTTTGTACATTTTTGGAGTGAAGAATATATTACAAGTTTCAATTTAAGAGTCATCAAGAGGTTTTTATTTTAATTTTTAATCCAGTAATCATTTTTAAGAAGAAGTTTGATTTTAGTTTGAACTTTATTTATTTCAGAAGATATTCTTTTATTTTTATGAACCTTAAAAAAAGTTTAAATTTCAAAGCTAACTCCTCATGTGCCAGTAAAACGATACAAAATTAAATTCATAATCTAACGTGAACCAGTTTTCTTAAAAAATGCATTACAATGCTTAGTTGTAGCTATAACCAATAATGGGTTTATGTTTGAGTGTGTAAAGCCCAAAAATAAAGATTTATGTAAAATATAAGTTGTGTAAGTTAAGTTTAAAACGGATGTATGTGTTTTAGTGTTCTGATACAAGGCGGATTTCAGTAAGTGTACGACACATTGAAAGGATACGCGAGGCAAATATTTTCCTTAAGTTATAAAAGAGCCATAAAGGAGAATATTTGGCGATCCTTCATTTCGGTACGTTACCCAGCTCCACTCCAAAAGTTCCCTTAAGTGCGTCCCTTCCTTGAAAACTTCTGCACCAATCTAACTGAAGATCGTACGGTACCACTTATACGTCTATTAAGGCTTAAATATGTGTACACTCTCCACAAAGACATTCCAAATTGCATGTATTGAATTCAGTATAATAAGAACTGCGCTCACAATAAGAAAAATGAAACCTAAGTAACAAATCACAAATATGAGGGCCGAGAGAAAATGAAAACGTTTACAAAATGGCACAGAAGGGTAGAAAGTGTGATCTAATGTACTGCAAATTTGATTGAAAAACACTTGGAAAGCCTGAGCTAAATCTCTTATTTTTCGATTAGTCTCTGAAAATAGATCTTCGGTTTCAAACCTAAGTTCAAGCTAGTATATCAAATCCATAAAAAATGTTAAGAGATACTTCATCAATATATATGCAACTTTATAAAGACATCAAAGTCAAGATAATAACATAAAGAGCAGGAAAATGTACCTTACTCATAAGAACCTATGCTGTTGATTCTGTAAAAAATTGAAGATAGCCATCCTACTCGTCACTGATTTTTTTCGATAACAGTCAACTCAGAGCGGTCATTGTTGACTTATAATAACTATGCTTAAGATTCAGTATAGCATTGATGATAGCCTTCCTACTAGTCCCTTATTTCTTTAGTCAACAGTTAATCCAGTACAGTTATCGTTGACTTGTAATAACTATGCTGAGGATTAAGTATAGCATTTATGATAGCCTTCCTACTAGTCCCTTATTTCTTTAGTCAACAGTTAATCCAGTACAGTTATCGTTGACTTGTAATAACTATGCTGAGGATTCAGTATAGCATTGATGATAGCCTTCCTACTAGTCCCTTATTTCTTTAGTCAACAGTTAATTCAGTACAGTTATCGTTGACTTGTAATAACTATGCTGAGGATTCAGTATAGCATTGATGATAGCCTTCCTACTAGTCCCTTATTTCTTTAGTCAACAGTTAATCCAGTACAGTTATCGTTGACTTGTAATAACTATGCTGAGGATTCAGTATAGCATTTATGATAGCCTTCCTACTAGTCCCTTATTTCTTTAGTCAACAGTTAATCCAGTACAGTTATCGTTGACTTGTAATAACTATGCTGAGGATTCAGTATAGCATTGATGATAGCCTTCCTACTAGTCCCTTATTTCTTTAGTCAACAGTTAATTCAGTACAGTTATCGTTGACTTGTAATAACTATGCTGAGGATTCAGTATAGCATTGATGATAGCCTTCCTACTAGTCCCTTATTTCTTTAGTCAACAGTTAATCCAGTACAGTTATCGTTGACTTGTAATAACTATGCTGAGGATTCAGTATAGCATTGATGATAGCCTTCCTACTAGTCCCTTATTTCTTTAGTCAACAGTTAATCCAGTACAGTTATAGTTGACTTGTAATAACTTAACTAACTACAAATTTTAACAAACTACCGCGTTTGTTTAATTTAATAACTCCGAAAATAAACCAATTTACAAAACTAAATGAGTTTTTGAAAAATCTAAAAATTTGGTTGTTTGGTCTAACAAAATATAGACAACTGGTTAAATGTCACAATTTAAATGGGTGTAGAATTTGTGTAGAATTCTAGTGTAGATTTTTTGTGTAGATTTTATTATTATTATCTTTTTTTGTTGTTTTTTATTCCCTCTGTAATAATAGTTTATTTTGTTATTGTTGTACAGTTTACTTTTTTGAAGGAATAAATTTCGTTGTGTAATTTAAAGCACAGAGTTATTAAACAGAGATTATTTTTTGAGTAAAATTAATTTTTTTCCTAATACGAGTTGCGTGTCGCTGCTAGCCGATTTTTTTTGTTTTAGTTAAGTGATGGAGATCCCAATACTGGTTTTACCTATGGGGTTCCTATTTGTCTTGTCTTAAATACAGTTTTTTTTAAAGTTATATTATCTTTTATTGAGACTGTTTTTGCATCTTAAAATGAACATAATCATTGTAGTTACTTAATGTAAGAACATTTATTTTTATTTATACTATGTATGTATTTTATTATGCATGAAGATGTATATGCAAAATGTATATTCTGTGTTTTTGACAAAATAAAGAATTATTATTATGTTTTAAACATATTTTACACACTCTATTTTTTCTACTAACTTAACGTGAGTTAAATACACACAATTAAATAATATTGCTGGCAGACGAAGCCGTTGCCATGGCAACCAGTTGGTCGTCGATACATTACTCTGCAACTCCCAGCCACGGCGCTCGGTTCGGCCGCTGAGTTTAACCTCAAACCTCAAAATTAGATGTAATTTAACTAATTCTCTTAAAAGGAAAGTTTCTATATAGAAACTTTGTGGTGGTTGCAAAATATTGAACTATTATATTCCGCAGTGTATATTATTATACAATTTATTTATAAGATATTATATAGACTATAATCCAACCACCGTACTTATTTTACAAGTTCTATTCCAACACCTACGTCACCCTTTTTCAAACATTCTATTTCATTATAACTTAGTATTTATACAAAACTAAATCCAATAAAAGAATTATTGTTGAGATAACATTTCCTAATTACAATTTTAAAATGTATTACAACCCTTTTTTTATATCATATTTATCAAAATGTATAAACTTTTATTTTAGGAAACACAACTATTACCATTTGTTTCACCTTGCTTAGAACAGTGATAACATATTATTGACTTAAATTATCTTTAATTTCTATTGCCCATCATGTGTGACAGACATCGCTCTATTCATTGTTCGCTAGTTGTAAAGATTTACATCATCTTGCAAAATTTCGGGTGGGAAGTATTATACTCTCTTGAGTGGATTGCACTCAACCATTATTGTCGGGCTGTTATTTTTTTCAAAAACACTGTTACCGAAAAGATGTATTTTCATGCGAATGTTGATGTTAGCTTAATTTCACCTTCCACTTAGTGAATCGTCTGAAATATGGACGTCACGTCCGTCTGAAGGGATGAAAAGCATCGTTTGCATCGTTTCGACATCAGAAACATCCAGACCAAAAAAATCCTGGTTTACTCAACAGCTAATCGGTGGAATCCGGATAAAGACGTGTACTCATTGTCTCATCAGGTGCACAATTGAGTGCACTGCGATGTTTTAGACACGATCTCAAAGCAAGGGAAAACCGAGTTTTCTACACATAACGAAACTATGGTAAAAATTGTAGATTCATTGTGAATGTTGATTTTACCTCCTTGCCACTCTCCGATTAGTGAACGTCTAAAATTATTTTTCAGCATTCCAGAATATTTGACTTTGAATTTGATCGTTTCAGAGCCCATAGTTCGTTCTTACGACTAGCTGTATTCCAAATAGGAATTTATATATAAATTTATACTACCACCAGTACTGTAGGTTTTGTGTGGGATCTCCTGGTTTGACCCATACAGCGTGAAGGCACTAGTACTCATTTAATGATTTCTGTCTACGCCAATCAATTTTTACTTTCTTTTTTGTCAGGTTCAAAAAATTTCAATACATTACTGTAATATTTATATAATATAATACATTTTCTCAACTTTTCCCATTAATAACATAATATTTGCGTATGAATAACATTTTGGTATTGCGCTTCCTCAACGTAATGTACCAAGTATCTTAATATTGAACGCTTTTATCATACTGCCTTCTTTCTCTATGAGGTTTTAGCAAGTTAGCTGAAGTTAACAATATGAAGTCTATCATCAAACCTTGTGCAATTTAGAGCAAATCCATATTCTAAATGCTATGTCAACATGATCGACCACTTGGGAGTGCCGATGGCCGAGCGGTCTAAGACGTTGGATTTTGAGTTTGAGTTATAGATAGCATAGGTTTGAATCCTGTCTGTGACCGAAGTTTTTATCAGTACTATCGTACTTGCACTGTATCGACTCTCCCCTTATTCTGTTTGATGAGATCCTCGCACTGACCAGTGGCCCATGACGACGGACAGAGTAAGGCTTAAAAGGGGTTTCTCCTTAATAACAACTCCACCAAAGACCAAATAACCAAACTAGATGCTTATCCTTTACCAAATAATGGCGTATCCTTAATGTAGTAGAACGTGCACTTGTAGAAAAATCAGTTGTTTTACTCTTTTTTTTAATAAAGCTAAATAAATTGTTCATAGTTCATCCTTTTTCCAAGAAAGAAGTCTTCCTTGAAATCTATTTAATTTGTGAATGCTTGTAAAATCCTTACGTAATAGAAGTCGAAAAAATTTACTTGTTCTTACTTAAGTTATCAAATTGTACCCATTTTAAAGCCTTTGTTCCCGAGGACACTATGATTCTGAGAATTGCATGGTTCTCTTCATTACGAGAAACACTAGTTTCTTATAACTTCGTTTTCGTCCCCTGTTTCCTTGTTGGTTTTCACAGACGACACTGAACTGAACTGAAACGTTAGACCAATAGACATGCCAGTTACGCATTTCCCAATTCACATTGAATAACATGTGCGAGCTTTATTTAGGCGTAACACTCGAAATTATTCACTACTTAACAAACAGTGCCCAAGCCACGTGGTACCGTCACAAAAGGTGTTGATTGCGGGCAAAATGTTTAGCTTCACTCTACTTCTCTGTCGACTTATTTCTCCAAGATAATTAAGCGCTCGGAACTGAAAGTAAGTCTCGGCGTGAAGCTAAGCGCCACAATGAAGTGGAGTATTATTCAGCGCATAACTTTCCTTAATGAATGCTTTCAACTTGCATGATTTAAGAGCCTCCTCAGCTTTTCAAGTTCTGCAGAGTTGTAAATTATAATATAAATAATGTATTATGAGATATATATATTTACCGTCGGTATAAGTGGGATGTTTGCAATACGATGTGAACAAATACTAAACACTTTGATTTGGTTGTAGTTACGCAGTGTATAGAACAAGCCAATGTGCTGTACATTTTCAATTGTAGGAAATCTTGGTTAAAATGCAGCTTTCTGTATGACGCCGATCAACATAAAATAATCGTTGGTTAACTCTGGTAATGGTAAATGGGTTAAGACAGAAGAAAACGTCTAGCTTGTGATCATTGCGAATGAGACCGATTATAAGTGAGGTGTTTACTTCCTTACTACCGAATTAGGGGCTTTATATATGTTTTCACAATTATTTATCCTCGTAGGCCTACTTTAGATTGACTTTCCACCTCTCTAAAGTATGTATAAACCAGAATATGTTACAAAAATATATACTATTCAATACTATAAATATATCTACAGTTGCAAATAATTTTTAAAGTCGAAATTCTTTGAACTCTGTATTTTAGCCTATCTTGTGGAGCGAATAGTGGAAAATATGTAATTTAGTCTAAAAGGTAACTTCATTTTTTTATAGATTTGGAGTATTTTTTTATATGACCGAATAATGGTTATGTATTAAAAAACAGAAAACTATATCTCTTATAGATTAGATTATATTACCCTATGTTCTTGACGATCATTTCAAGAATTTCTGTTATTGGTGTAATTTACTACTTATTTCCAAGTTGTAGTTAAAAGTAAAGTCTGACATTCCGAAATATAAGATATCGTTGCACAATGTTTTATGTACAGGAATAGGCTGCTGTATTCCCGAAGTACTGCTTCATTTATTAAAAAGTACAAAAGTTTTCATTTATTTTAATTCATATAGAGTGCTTCCTGTACCAATTCAAAGGCTCTGTATTAAATGGATTTTCACTTGACAACTTTAATACTACAATTACAACCGTTTAACGCCAGCATGTGTTGTGCCACTATTGTTATTTGTTCCTTTCGCAAAAAAATCAATTATCAGAACCAGTACCAGTGCTCTCTACACAAACAGTAAAACCCCGGTAATCCGGCCTCCGATTATCCGACATTCGGTTATCCGGATCTTTCGATAATCCGGCTCGCCCCCGGAATGAGGTAGGATGGAACGAGTAAGAGCTAAATGATGTTTCTATCGGGTTTATTTTGATGCATTTGACATGTCAAATAAGTTTAAACCACACATCTGCATTATTTGTATCTGACTAAACAATGCCTCTATGAGTTTTTCAATCTATGAACTAATTGCACAAGATTTAATTACAGTATAACATATAAAATTAACATCCGTTTGTAATAACGCATTTCAATGTTAGATTGGCAAACAGCCAATCAGTTCAGTTCAGTTTCGGTTACCACCATACAATTTGTATGCGGGAGTGACTTTTAAAATCCGATCTCCTCGTCAGGCCAGATAAGAGTCTTTTGTACTTGTCTACGAGTAGCAATAATGCTTATGCGACCTTTGCGAGACTAATCTAATAAAAACATTTTGGGTACCGGTGGTTCACATGTGTGCAAAAATTGAATTTGACATCGGTCACTATACCGTTAAGATAAAACCTCACTGTGAATAGGCCTATATTCATACCAGGTACCGTAATGTTAGAATTTCCATGTACAATTTCAGTACAATCGATAAAATAATTTATGCGTGGAAGCAAAACAGACAAATAATTGCACTTTCGCATTTATAATTACAGTATGTAGTGACAGGAATACTTTTATAAAAATGTGATCAACTTGTAGGACGGAAAACCCAGTGAATAATGAATACGATCCCATATTCATGTGTTACAATTCGGGTTCAATTGACAGCTCCTATTCATTAACTTTGTCAACTGGCATAGAGCAGATACTGTACTGCAGTTGATCAGATCTCAAGTATCAAAGAGCTTTGATTGCTTCCATCACGAGCATGTTGTTGCCTCATTGTGTCTTTGATCAGGGAATCTAATCATTCCCCAGATGAGTTCACTGTCTGATCAATATTCAACCTGATTCCACATGTGTTCATACATTATTGCTAATTATTCCAAGCAATTACATTCGCAAGCAATGCCAGACACTTGCAAAATCATTGTGCAAAATATATACTACCTTTCCTAAACCTTTATATTTACATTCAAATCAAATAAAAAGTACAAAAATGTGGGTGGTTAGAAAACTTTCATTTCTGTTTACCTGTATATGTTTGTCCACGCTTATCTCTAGACCTAAAAGATCTATAGACATGAAATTTTGCATGAAACTTCATTTTTATATCGTTAACATCAAGTTTGATTGTAGTGCTTGTTACTTCACGGAATTTGGCTGAGCATCAGCGAACAGTGTTACCCTTGTTTGTGGGCAACCACGATGGCATCGAGAAAACCGCGGAGTAGTACTTGTTTACAGATTGCAGTGTTTTAACTACGTTTAAAGCTAACAAAGAGTCATAAGCAGATGCTAACTACACTCCTTTGGTGGTACTTTTAATTATTTCGCTTGTGTGAAGGGCTATGAATAACAGCCGTTGCTGAAGATCCTTTAAGGACTATGAAGTAGGGATAACGTGGAAGAGAATTTTAATGTTCAACCAATTCTCAGCAATATTATAGTTATTATTACAAAAACAAATATCGGTTGGAACAACTGTTGTTAGCCTACAATCATCGTTAAAAATTCTAACATTTTACTACGAGAATAATATAAGTAGTTTTATTAAGACAAATTTAAAACGATTTTAGTTTGCAACCAAGTTACAAATGATAGACAGTATTACACGTAATATTATTCTTAACACGACTTATGAAGGTTAATCAATGGATTCCCTAAACGAGCTGTTGATTCATAAATCACAAGTTGAGCTACGATTTCACTATATTCGCAGGAACTATCCGGTGGTTATCCTTATTTTAACATAAGAAAGGGTTCAACAAAAAGTCGTTTCATCTTACTTTGTATTATTATACTTTATTTGCATTTTCAAGATTTCACACAATAACTGACAATTTTCAAATCCTATTATATATACAGCCGCATGTGAAACTGACTGACTGATATATGTATACAAATTCTAACCTACTTCTAGAAGTGCTAGAAACTTGAAATTTTGCACGCAGGTACCTTTTGCCGTATAACCAACAGGAAAAGTCTGAAAACCGGGAATTTTTACTTTTAAACCCCTCAAAAAAATTCCCGAAAAATCGCGCATTCTTTACCCTTGCAAGCCTTTCTTGTAAGCCCGATAGCGGGCGAACCGTTGGAGCTAGCTTCGATCTGACGAAAAATCGTTAGTCAGGAATGAAGTGAACTACAAAAAAGGTCCAGTGACTTTTTGTCCTATCTCGTGTGGTTAAGCGACAAAACGCGGGAATGTTTGACATTCCAGAGATTTTTTTGCTTAAAATAAAGTTTCGAGCCTGATAGTGGCCGAACGGTAGGTCGTAGCTCAAATCTGATTGACCCATCAAATTAGCAAATTGCGCGATCTACAGAAAAGTTCCAGTGACTTTTGGCCCTATCTCCAGTGGTTTGGCCGCAAAATGCGATTAAGTGAAAAGATTTGGAAATTTTCGCCTACAAATTTGCATTCCGGGCTTGATAGCGGCTTAACGGTTGGTCGTAGCTGAAAACAAAATTTCAACAGGATTTAGCAAATAATGTGATCTACAAAAAATGTTCAGTAACATTTTGCCCTATCCTCAACGGTTTGGCCGCATAACGCGTTTTAAGTATTGATTTTTTAAGTTTTACGTGATATTTTTAAAGTGCCCAGTGCAGTATTTTGTCCTAACCTCTGTACTGCCTAAATTATAGGTCGTAGCTTAAATCTGATGGCATAATCGAAAGAGAAAATTAAATTTTCGACAAGAAAGGTCCAGTCACTTTTTCTTGTATCTCTAACGGTTATCTAAATACTTATACAGCCGCATGTGAAACTGACTGACTGACTCACTCACTGATATATAGATACAAATTCTAACATAGTTCTAGCAGTGCTGGAAACTTGAAATTTGGCATGCAGGTACCTTTTGCAATATGACCCGGAGGAAAAGTCTGAAAACCGGACTTTTTCAATTTTAAACCCCTCAAAAAAATTCGAGGAATGAAGTAAACTACAAAAATGGTCCCAGTGACTTTTTGCTCTATCTTCCATGGTTAATCGACAAAACGCTCGAACATTTGACATTCCAGAGATTTTTTCAATAAAAATAATGTTTCGAGCCCGATAGCGGCCGAACCGTTGGTCGTAGCTCAATTCTGATTGACCCATCAAATTAGCAAATTGCGCCATCTACAGAAAAGTTCCAGTGACTTTTTGCCGTATCTCCGTTGGTTTGGCCGTAAAACGTGATTATGTGCAATTTTTGGTAACTTTTAGGTGAAAATTTTTGTTTATGGGGTCGATAGCGGCGAAACCATTGGTCGGAGGTCAAAATAAAACAAAGATTAGATTTAGGAAATAATATGATCTACAAAAAAGGTCTAGTGACTTTTTACTATATCTCCATTAGTTTGACCGCAAAACGCGATTAAGTGAAAATATTTTTAAATTTTCGCCTACAAATTTACATTCCGGGCTTGATAGCGGCTAAACGGTTGGTCGTAGCTCAATTCTGAAACTCACTGACTGATAGGATATACGAAATTCTAACCCACTTCTAGAAGTGCTGGAAACACCAAATTTTGCACGCACGTAGCTTTTACCTTCAAACCACCGGGAAAAAATCTGAAAACCGGATATTTTTACTTTTAAACCCCTCAAAAAAATTGGCAAACTTTCGCACTTTTCACTCTTGCAGGCTTTTCTTTGAAGCCCGATAGCGGGCGAACCGTTAGAGCTAGCTCGGATCTGAGAAAAAATCGTTAGTCGGGAATGGAGTGATCTACAAAAAAGGTAAAGTGGATTTTTGCTCTATCTCTATTGGTTTGGCCGCAAAACGCAGTTATGTGTAAAATTTTCGCAATTTTCACTTAATCATTTACCTTCCAGGCTCGATAGCGGCCGAACCGTTGGTCGCAGCTCAAAACAAATTTTCAATGGGATTTAGGAAACGGCGCGATCTACAAAAAAGGTCCAGTAACATTTTACCCTATCCTTAATGGTTTGGCCGGAAAACGCATTTCAATGTGTCGCTTTTTCAAGTTTTACTTCAGAATTTTGTTTCTGGGTTCTATATCGGCAGAATCTTTTAAGTTAGGGTAAATTAAAAAGCGGATTTTAATACAAAATAAGACGATCTACAAAAAAGGTCCAGTGACTTTTTGCCGTATCTTTATTGGTTTGGCCAATAAATGCTAATATTTTGTCATTTTGACGTGGAAATGTTTTTACTGGAGACGATATTGGTTAACCCGTTTATTCTAGCCTAAACTTAAACACTTTATTAAATAGCCATTAATAGGATCTACAAAAAAGGTTCAGTAGCTTTTTGTCGTATACCTTTCCGTAAGCCTGTTATACGCTCTCAATGGCAAAATCTTTTTTGTGAATTGGCAATTTTAAGGGTTTTTTATTTTTTCCGAATAGAATTGGTACAATTATTAACAGTTCCAGATTGAATTTGTATTACTTCGTAAACCAGTGACTAGTATAAGTGGCTAATAGAGCACATCGCGAATTGGCTGAGCGTTAGCAAAGGTTATTTTAAATTTTTTTAAACAGTTTATTTAATTCATATAATATATCAGATTTTGTTTCTTTTTTATAACCATACGGTATTGTATCATTCTTATTTTATAGAACAATTATTTTATCGCCTTTCGAGCTCAGTGCTAGCTTGTTTATCCCTATTATATACAGCCGCATATGTAACTCACTGACTGATAGGGTATACGAAATTCTAACCCACTTCTAGAAGTGCTGGAAACACCAAATTTTGCACGCACGTAGCTTTTACCTTCAAACCACCGGGAAAAGTCTGAAAACCGGATATTTTTACTTTTAAACCCCTCAAAAAAATTGGCAAACTTTCGCACTTTTCACTCTTGCAGGCTTTTCTTTGAAGCCCGATAGCGGGCGAATCGTTAGTGCAGTCTTTTATACCAACCTCTTTACTGCCTAAACCACAGGTCGGAGATAAAATCCGACAGCACAATCCTCCTTCAATTTTAAATTTTACACAAGAAAGGTCCAGTCACATTTTGTCGTATCTCTTACGGTTAAGCCGTAAAACGCTCTCAAAGTCAAAAGTTTGGGTAAATCCAGAAAATTAAACTATGATATACAAACATAATGTCTGACTTTAGTTACCATCAAATTCTTCTTGTCTTCTATTTTATTTCGCGAACACATAACTTAACTGTTCTACGATATCCATTGATTAATATTATACACTACACATCAATTGGCTGAGCGTTAGCGAAGCATTAAGAGCCGTACGATTCCCAAAAACGGATACATAAAATTTGGAAACCTATGTCTGAATTAACCCCCGGTAACATTAACCCCCCCCCCAGGGAACTTCCTGGCATACCCTCATGTCCGAATTTTACCAATCACCAAATCTCTTAACCTCCCCCCCCTAGGAAGTTCCTGGTATGACCAGATAACCCCCTGACGTCTTATCCCCAGGTAACGTTAACCCCCTCCCTGGGTATTTCCTGGCATGACATCATGTCCGAATTTTACCTATCTCCAAATCAATCATATCCCCGAATTTAAGGCACTTACTTTGGGGGCCTGGGGGCGTAGCCCCCAGCGAGCCGAAGGCGAGTCTAATATATATACAACCGCATGTGTAACTGACTGACTGACTCACTCACGTATACTAATTCTAACCTACTTCCAGATGAGTTAGAGACTTGAAATTTGGTACACAGATAGCTTTCCACGTGTAACCACCAGGAAAATCCCGAAAAGTGAGAATTTTTCATTTTCAACCCCTCAAAAAAATTCCCAAAAAATCGCGCATTCTTCACCCCTGCTGGCATTTTTTGTAAGCCCGATAGCGGGCGAACCGTTGGAGCTAGCTCGGATCTGACGGAAAATTCATGGTCAGGAATTAAGTGAACTACAAAAAAGGTCTAATGACTTTTTGCTCTATCTTCCATGGTTAAGCGACAAAACGCTCGAACATTTGAAATTCCAGAGATTTTTTCGATAAAAATAATGTTTCAAGCCCGATAGCGGCCGAACCGTTGGTCGTAGCTCAAATCTGATTGACCCATCAAATTAGCAAATTGCGCGATCTACAGAAAAGGTCCAGTAATCTTTTGCCCTATCTCGATTGGTTTGGCCGAAAAACGTGATTATGTACAATTTTGTTGTAACTTTTACGCGAAACTTTTGTTTTTGGGGTCGATAGCGGCGAAACCATTGGTCGGAGGTCAAAATAAGACTAACGTTTTATTTAGGAAATAAGATGACCTACAAAAAAGGTCCAGTGACTTTTTACTATATTTCCATTTAGTTTGACCGCAAAACGCTATTAAGTGAAAATATTGGAAATTTTCGCCTAAAAATTTACATTCCGGGCTTGATAGCGGCTAAACGGTTGGTCGTAACTCAAAACAAATTTTAAACGGGATTTAGGAAATCACGTGATCTACATAAAAGGTTCAGTGACTTCGGGAGTTGGCTGAGCGTTAGCTAAGCGTCAATAGTAGATAGGGACAGAGGAATATTTATTATGTTCACAGACACAATACCCTCTAAAAAAGGCCCAAGTGTGTCATTAACCCCCGGTAATATTAACCCCCCCCCCCGGGGATTTCCTGGTATGACCTGATAACCTCCTGTACATTCAACCCCCTGATGTGTTAACCCCCCTGGTAACATTAAACCCCCCAGGGAATTTCCTGCCATGACCTCATGTCCGAATTTTACCAGTCACCAAATCTCTTAACCCCCCCCCCCCTGGGAAGATCCTGGTATGACCAGATAACCCCCTGGAGACTTATCCCCCGGTAACGTTAACCCCCCCTGGGAATTTGTTCATATGACCAGACAATATCCTGACGAAATTAAACCCCCTCTTGTCTTAACCTCCTTAACATTAATCACCCACCCAGGGAATTTCTCGCCTTGACTAGATAGTCTCCTGGTGATATTAAACCCCCTGTTCGACTTAAAATACTGCCTTGAGGTCGGTTTTTATTATGTTTATACTAAACAATTCAAGATAGCTGACCCGTGCAGACTTTTCTCCCGAGCTCATTTCTGGCTAAACCATAGGTCGTAGATCAGATCTGAGGGCACAATCGAAAGACAAAATTAAATTTCCAACAAGAAAGGTCCAGTCACTTTTTGTCGTATCTCTAACGGTTTAACCGCAAAATGCCCTCAAAGTCAAAAGTTTTTACGAATCCGGAAAAAATCTATGAAAAAGGTCAATTTTTAAATCCCTTGTCATTTACTTAATGTCCGGACTTAACCAGTCACCGAATTCCGCTTATCCCCGAATTTGCAAGCGTTTACTTTGGGGGCCTGGGGGCGTAGCCCCCAGCGAGCCGAAGGCGAGTCCTAATATATATACAACCGCATGTGTAACTGACTGACTGACTCACTCACGTATACTAATTCTAACCTACTTCCAGATGAGTTAGAGACTTGAAATTTGGTACACAGATAGCTTTCCACGTGTAACCACCAGGAAAATCCCGAAAAGTGAGAATTTTTCATTTTCAACCCCTCAAAAAAATTCCCAAAAAATCGCGCATTCTTCACCCCTGCAGGCATTTTTTGTAAGCCCGATAGCGGGCGAACCGTTGGAGCTAGCTCGGATCTGACGGAAAATTCATGGTCAGGAATGAAGTGAACTACAAAAAAGGTCTAATGACTTTTTGCTCTATCTTCCATGGTTAAGCGACAAAACGCTCGAACATTTGAAATTCCAGAGATTTTTTTCGATAAAAATAATGTTTCAAGCCCGATAGCGGCCGAACCGTTGGTCGTAGCTCAAATCTGATTGACCCACCAAATTAGCAAATTGCGCGATCTACAGAAAAGGTCCAGTAATCTTTTGCCCTATCTCGATTGGTTTGGCCGAAAAACGTGATTATGTACAATTTTGTTGTAACTTTTACGCGAAACTTTTGTTTTTGGGGTCGATAGCGGCGAAACCATTGGTCGGAGGTCAAAATAAGACTAACGTTTTATTTAGGAAATAAGATGACCTACAAAAAAGGTCCAGTGACTTTTTACTATATTTCCCTTAGTTTGACCGCAAAACGCGATTAAGTGAAAATATTGGACATTTTCGCCTAAAAATTTACATTCCGGGCTTGATAGCGGCTAAACGGTTGGTCGTAACTCAAAACAAATTTTAAACGGGATTTAGGAAATCACGTGATCTACAGAAAAGGTTCAGTGACTTCGGGAGTTGGCTGAGCGTTAGCTAAGCGTCAATAGTAGATAGGGACAGAGGAATATTTATTATGTTCACAGACACAATACCCTCTAAAAAAGGCCCAAGTGTGTCATTAACCCCCGGTAATATTAACCTCCCCCCCGGGGATTTCCTGGTATGACCTGATAACCTCCTGTACATTCAACCCCCTGATGTGTTAACCCCCCTGGTAACATTAAACCCCCCCAGGGAATTTCCTGCCATGACCTCATGTCCGAATTTTACCAGTCACCAAATCTCTTAACCCCCCCCCCCTGGGAAGATCCTGGTATGACCAGATAACCCCCTGGAGACTTATCCCCCGGTAACGTTAACCCCCCCTGGGAATTTGTTCATATGACCAGACAATATCCTGACGAAATTAAACCCTCTCTTGTCTTAACCTCCTTAACATTAATCACCCACCCAGGGAATTTCTCGCCTTGACTAGATAGTCTCCTGGTGATATTAAACCCCCTGTTCGACTTAAAATACTGCCTTGAGGTCGGTTTTTATTATGTTTATACTAAACAATTCAAGATAGCTGACCCGTGCAGACTTTTCTCCCGAGCTCATTTCTGGCTAAACCATAGGTCGTAGATCAGATCTGAGGGCACAATCGAAAGACAAAATTAAATTTCCAACAAGAAAGGTCCAGTCACTTTTTGTCGTATCTCTAACGGTTTAACCGCAAAATGCCCTCAAAGTCAAAAGTTTTTACGAATCCGGAAAAAAATCTATGAAAAAGGTCAATTTTTAAATCCCTTGTCATTTACTTAATGTCCGGACTTAACCAGTCACCGAATTCCGCTTATCCCCGAATTTGCAAGCGTTTACTTTGGGGGCCTGGGGGCGTAGCCCCCAGCGAGCCGAAGGCGAGTTAATTCAATACTTATCGTTAAGGACTTCCACTACTTCAACACTATATCCAGTTAGATAACGGACAAAACGTGTAATATCACATTTGCTTGTTTTTTACAATCTTATTTAAAAACATATATTAATTATAATGACCATCAGAAGGTTTGCATGATGAATATAATGAACATCTATAGAAGATATATTACAAATTATTGTTTAAATATTCTATTAACTTGTTACAATATGTGTTGTTGTCCCATCGGCCCCCGTGGCTTTTGGTTGCTATGCCAATCAGTTTCAAATTGATAATAGGCACCTAAGAACAATAAATAGAGGCTAGCCGTTCAGTTAACAATGTAACGCATTTGTGATCCGATTTAGGAACTCCGTAACTAACATTCGTAATAGAAAAAAAACCACTTTTATTGTAACAGAGCCATTGTTACCACGAAGGAATTCCCTTAACACAGCCATTGATTATAACTTAGGATCTAATGGTTCTAACTTTGTATCGAATGGACGAAACACATACATAAAAAAATGGCAAATAAAACCTACAAGAATTACTTCTAGATGTTAAAATAAAAGAATGTATTACCACGTTGAAGCCAAAATAGAGTAATAATGAAGTTAAATGATATCATGGGGATGAGCATAATGGTTGCAATGTCCCTTCAAGTTGATGTCGACTCACATACCTCGGTGTCAGCATCTTGAATCAGCATTGAAGCTGTAGTCACAAAAAGGGAAATTAGAAAACTAGAAGTCTACAACATAAATACTGGAAGTACTCGAAATTGGACTCGAACTTTATCTCGAAGTAGTACTCAAAGTACTTGGTCTCGCGGACAAGGTGCTTGAGAAGTTGCTTAGCAGGAATATCTTGAGCTACAACGTTCAAGAGAAACAAGTACTACGCGTGCAAATTAGGTTAAATATTATTCCGCCAAGAATTTAGTTCCAAGAACATCGGATAAAATGATACTAACCAGTAATGAGTGACAGGGTTGCGAATATAAATAAATCCCCATCATTCATCCAGTCGTAGTCATGGCCATTCGATGTACAATATCCTAGAACGACTTTGAACTAATGTAAAGAAATTTAAGTGGCCATTTATTAAAAGTACCATATCATGTGTACGTTTCGTGGTGGATTTGACGAGGTAACGGCTAGAGCATTTAATCCATTATTAATACTGCAATTTTTCTCACAGTGCCATATAGAACCGACAAATGGTGAAATCACAGTGTACAATACGGAAACTGTTGTTCTGGAGGAAAGTAAAATTACAGGAGTAATTTGGTTGGCTCTAAAACCAAACTGACAAACGAAGAACGAACATACGGTAACTTGGTAATGGTGACTTGTGCGTGTCACAACGATCTGTTCCGTTTAATTTAACCTAAATATCAGTCATGCATTAGTTTAGGCGTTTACCTGGGAAGATATCATATTGTAGATCTTGAAACATAGTGTCACTTATTCTATTGTATCACTGAACGAAAACAGATGTCCAAAAATTCCTGTTTCTTCATTATGATCATTGAATGTGTAAATACAATAGTCAATTCGTCGAATTTTGATTAGTAACACAAATATAACCGTTTAAATATAGACTAAAACCTTCAATGTTACTCGTATTTTATTAATAAATAAAATTACTAGTAAATGTCTTGACAACTATCCTTTAAGAACATATATGCAATTCTTAGATATATACGTCTATATTGGTTAAAGAGCCTATATATATATATATATATATATATATATATATATATATATATATATATATATATATAATTTCAATAAATATTGAATCGAAAAAAGTACTTGCTCCGGCGGGACTCGAACCCGGATCTCTCACTTGCCCGGTGAATGTGCTACCATTACATATATATAAGGACAAGCACACGATAAGTGTGTTATAAAGAAACATGTTAAAAAGGAAATAGAGTGAAGTTTGTTTCTATGTTTTAAATTTATAAAACATAAGTGTACACGTAATCCGTGCCAGTGTAACATTACAATACTGGTGAATCCAATCTGGTAAATTGGTTGTCACGTGACAACGGAGCTGTGAGCTGACACTCACATGGGACGGAGAAAGTTAACACGGAACTGTATATAACAATGTTATAACTTTGGTGTTGCTAACACGATTCTCAGCACCGTACTATAGAGCTGAGATAAGTGTACATATAATCCGTGCCTCTGTAACATTACTATACTGGTGAATCCAATCTGGTAAATTGGTTGTAACGTGACAACGAAGCTTAGAGCTGACACTCACATGGGACGGAGAAAGTTAACACGGAACTGTATATAACAATGTTATAACTTAGGTGTTGCTAACACGATTCTCAGCACCGTACTATAGAGCTGAGATAAGTGTACATATAATCCGTGCCTCTGTAACATTACTATACTGGTGAATCCAATCTGGTAAATTGGTTGTCACGTGACAACGAAGCATAGAGCTGACACTCACATGGGACGGAGAAAGTTAACACGGAACTGTATATAACAATGTTATAACTTTGGTGTTGCTAACACGATTCTCGGCACCGTACTATAGAGCTGAGATAAGTGTACATATAATCCGTGCCTCTGTAACATTACTATACTGGTGAATCCAATCTGGTAAATTGGTTGTCACGTGACAACGAAGCATAGAGCTGACACTCACATGGGACGGAGAAAGTTAACACGGAACTGTATATAACAATTTTATAACTTAGGTGTTGCTAACACGATTCTCAGCACCGTACTATAGAGCTGAGATAAGTGTACATATAATCCGTGCCTCTGTAACATTACTATACTGGTGAATCCAATCTGGTAAATTGGTTGTCACGTGACAACGAAGCATAGAGCTGACACTCACATGGGACGGAGAAAGTTAACACGGAACTGTATATAACAATGTTATAACTTAGGTGTTGCTAACACGATTCTCGGCACCGTACCATAGGGCTGAGATAAGTGTACATGTAATCCGTGCCTCTGTAACATTACTAAGCTTGTGAATCCAATTTTATGGAAAATTGGTTGTCACGTGACAACGGAGCTGAGAGCTGACAATCACATGAGACGGAGAAAGTTTACACGGAACTGTATATAACAATGTTATAACTTAGGTGTTGCTAACACGATTCTCAGCAACGTACCATAGAGCTGAGATAAGTGTACATATAATCCGTGCCTCTGTAACATTACTATACTGGTGAATCCAATCTGGTAAATTGGTTGTCACGTGACAACGAAGCATAGAGCTGACACTCACATGGGACGGAGAAAGTTAACACGGAACTGTATATAACAATGTTATAACTTAGGTGTTGCTAACACGATTCTCGGCACCGTACCATAGGGCCGAGATAAGTGTACATGTAATCCGTGCCTCTGTAACATTACTAAGCTTGTGAATCCAATTTTATGGAAAATTGGTTGTCACGTGACTACGGAGCTGAGAGCTGACAATCACATGAGACGGAGAAAGTTTACACGGAACTGTATATAACAATGTTATAACTTAGGTGTTGCTAACACGATTCTCAGCAACGTACCATAGGGCTGAGATAAGTGTACATATAATCCGTGCCTCTGTAACATTACTATACTTGTGAATCCAATCTGGTAAATTGGTTGTCACGTGACAACGGAGCTGAGAGCTGACACTCACATGGGACGGAGAAAGTTAACACGGAACTGTATATAACAATGTTATAACTTTGGTGTTGCTAACACGATTCTCAGCACCGTACTATAGAGCTGAGATAAGTGTACATGTAATCCGTGCCTCTGTAACATTACTAAGCTTGTGAATCCAATTTTATGGAAAATTGGTTGTCACGTGACTACGGAGCTGAGAGCTGACAATCACATGAGACGGAGAAAGTTTACACGGAACTGTATATAACAATGTTATAACTTAGGTGTTGCTAACACGATTCTCAGCGAAGTACCGTAGGGCTGAGATAAGTGTACATGTAATCCGTGCCTCTGTAACATTACTAAGCTTGTGAATCCAATCTGGAAAATTGGTTGTCACGTGACTACGGAGCTGAGAGCTGACACTCACATGAGACGGAGAAAGTTTACACCGAACTGTATATAACAATGTTATAACTTAGGTGTTGCTAACACGATTCTCAGCAACGTACCGTAGGGCTGAGATAAGTGTACATGTAATCCGTGCCTCTGTAACATTACTAAGCTTGTAAATCCAATCTGGAAAATTGGTTGTCACGTGACTACGGAGCTGAGAGCTGACACTCACATGAGACGGAGAAATTTTACACGGAACTGTATATAACAATGTTATAACTTAGGTGTTGCTAACACGATTCTCAGCAACGTACCGTAGGGCTGAGATAAGTGTACATGTAATCCGTGCCTCTGTAACATTACTAAGCTTGTGAATCCAATCTGGAAAATTGGTTGTCACGTGACTACGGAGCTGAGAGCTGACACTCACATGAGACGGAGAAAGTTTACACCGAACTGTATATAACAATGTTATAACTTAGGTGTTGCTAACACGATTCTCAGCGAAGTACCGTAGGGCTGAGATAAGTGTACATGTAATCCGTGCCTCTGTAACATTACTAAGCTTGTAAATCCAATCTGGAAAATTGGTTGTCACGTGACTACGGAGCTGAGAGCTGACACTCACATGAGACGGAGAAAGTTTACACCGAACTGTATATAACAATGTTATAACTTAGGTGTTGCTAAC
Organism: Homalodisca vitripennis; assembly: GCF_021130785.1. NCBI lineage: Eukaryota > Metazoa > Arthropoda > Insecta > Hemiptera > Cicadellidae > Homalodisca > Homalodisca vitripennis. The sequence continues at coordinate 24,633 of NW_025779842.1, forward strand.
ACGATTCTCAGCAACGTACCGTAGGGCTGAGATAAGTGTACATGTAATCCGTGCCTCTGTAACATTACTAAGCTTGTGAATCCAATCTGGAAAATTGGTTGTCACGTGACTACGGAGCTGAGAGCTGACACTCACATGAGACGGAGAAAGTTTACACGGAATTTTAGCTTTTCTGCTGTCACTGAAGATGATGTAAAAAAAGCACTAAATGAAATAAAATCTAGAGCTGTTGGTAGTGATGAAATATCCATCCAAATGATTAAGGCCGTGAGTCCGTATGCTTTGGGTGCAATTACTCATCTCATTAACAAATCATTGATGAGCGGTGTGTTCCCGCAGAGATGGAAAATGAGTGTTGTTCATCCATTGCCAAAAGTAACGTCCCCTAAAAGTTTCCAACAACTGAGACCCATCTCGATTTTACCAGCAATATCAAAGATTATGGAAAAGATAGTAACACGTCAAATAGCACAGTATATGAACGAAGTAAACATATTACCAAAAACACAATCTGGATTTAGAAAAAATCATAGCACATGCACTGCCCTGGTAAGTCTGTTCAGTGACTTAATTGATGCGAAAGATAAAGGGATGTGTAGTTCACTAGTGATACTGGACTACTCACAAGCATTTGATTCCCTTAACCATGAACTTTTGTACGCTAAGATGCATTTTTATGGCTTTGGCAAAAATTCAATCGAGTGGGTAAAATCATACCTAGGAGACAGAAGTCAGGTTACAAAGATGGGAAGTGAGACGTCAACTTCACTTGTCAAAAGGCGAGGTGTTCCTCAAGGAAGTTGTCTTGGACCTATATTGTTCAACTTATATACGTCTGACTTCCCAAGTTGTGTTCAAAGCTGTGCAGCTCACCTGTACGCAGATGATTGTCAGTTGCGCTTGTCATACGAGCCTGGCTCCATTGATGAGGCTATTGAGAAAATAAATTCCGACCTAGTGAACATCAACACTTGGTCGGTTAACAATGGCCTTAAACTCAATATAGGTAAGTGAATTGTCCTTCATCTTGCCCCACACAATCTGGTGCAGGCCCTTGGTCAGAGAGGAGTGAGAGTAAGGCTCAGTGGGGAGAGCCTGTCTGTCTCTGAGTCAGTCAAGACTCTCGGAGTTGTGCTTGACAGTAAGCTCACCTTTTCTGATCATGTCACTCATGCTATCCAGCGTGCCCTTGGTAGGCTGAGGGGTCTGTACAGATTTAGAAGTCTGCTGCCAGAATCCGCTAAGCTCCGGCTTATGAGTTCTCTTGTTCTGTCTGTATTTTATTACTGCTATCCTGCATACGGCAACAGTATCTCTAGGGGAGACACAGATCGGATTCAAAGACTGCAAAACTCTGCAGTTCGATTCATTTTCAATTTGAGGCGCTTTGATCATGTGTCACCCTTCCGAGATACTGTCAGTTTGTCCCCCATGGAAAATGTATGCAGGATCCTGACATGTGGCATGATCCACAAGGTGCTTGCGCTGGGTGAGCCGCGGTACCTGATCGAGAAGCTCCAATTTCGGGAGGAGGTCTCTCAACGCAGTGTCCGCCATGGTGACCTGCTTCACTTTCCCAGAGTCAAGCATGAGTTTGGGAGGAGGAGCTTTTCTTACTTTGGCCCAAAGTTGTACAATGACCTCCCCCAGAAAAAAGTAAACTAAGAAAAATGAATGTACAGTAATTTATTTGTCTTGTTTGGGTGTTTTCTTTAGTCTATAGGTTTTAGTTTTTATTTTTATTTCCCAGTATTGTAAATAGTGTAAGATATGACAAGAGCTGTTCTGTAAAGCAGTTGTTATACTGAGAAACGCTTGCAATAAAGGCATTTTTATTTATTTTATTTATTTATAACTGTATATAACAATGTTATAACTTAGGTGTTGCTAACACGATTCTCAGCAACGTACCGTAGGACTGAGATAAGTGTACATGTAATCCGTGCCTCTGTAACATTACTAAGCTTGTGAATCCAATCTGGAAAATTGGTTGTCACGTGACTACGGAGTTGAGAGCTGACACTCACATGAGACGGAGAAAGTTAAGATGGAACTGTATATAACAATGTTATAACTTAGGTGTTGCTAACACGATTCTAAGCAACGTACCGTAGGGCTGAGATAAGTGTACATGTAATCCGTGCCGCTGTAACATTACTAAGCTTGTGAATCCAATCTGGAAAATTGGTTGTCACGTGACTACGGAGCTGACAGCTGACACTCACATGAGACGGAGAAAGTTTACACGGAACTGTATATAACAATGTTATAACTTAGGTGTTGCTAACACGATTCTCAGCAACGTACCGTAGGGCTGAGATAAGTGTACATATAATCCGTGCCTCTGTAACATTACTATACTGGTGAATCCAATCTGGTAAATTGGTTGTCACGTGACAACGAAGCTTAGAGCTGACACTCACATGGGACGGAGAAAGTTAACACGGAACTGTATATAACAATGTTATAACTTTGGTGTTGCTAACACGATTCTCAGCACCGTACTATAGAGCTGAGATAAGTGTACATATAATCCGTGCCTCTGTAACATTACTATACTGGTGAATCCAATCTGGTAAATTGGTTGTCACGTGACAACGAAGCATAGAGCTGACACTCACATGGGACGGAGAAAGTTAACACGGAACTGTATATAACAATGTTATAACTTTGGTGTTGCTAACACGATTCTCAGCACCGTACTATAGAGCTGAGATAAGTGTACATATAATCCGTGCCTCTGTAACATTACTATACTGGTGAATCCAATCTGGTAAATTGGTTGTCACGTGACAACGAAGCATAGAGCTGACACTCACATGGGACGGAGAAAGTTAACACGGAACTGTATATAACAATGTTATAACTTAGGTGTTGCTAACACGATTCTCGGCACCGTACCATAGGGCCGAGATAAGTGTACATGTAATCCGTGCCACTATAACATTATTGTCCAAGACACCTAAACTACAAAAAGGATCTAGTTTCCCAGTAGCGAGTATAACCCTTATATTTAGGTTTTACAAAAGCATTTAAACCATCGATTTCAGAACATTTTACCTTCTCTAGTTTCAAAAAGAATTCTGTTCCTGCTTAAATGCCTAGTTTCAAAGTAATAAGTCGAAAACTAAAACTAAATTATGATTTAATTTGTTGTGTATGTTTAACAAATTGTGATACTTGTCGAAATAATTTTTGTGGGAAAACCTCATATACGTCTTCTGCAACCCCAAAAACGTAAAATGGCCCACAAAAAAAATCATCAGTATTTGCTACTCCAAGCCCTTTCTAAATGCCATTTGATTGGAAATATCTATCCATTGGAATAGCAGTCCAAGACTATTCTGCGTTTGCACGTAAAAATAAATAGTGCATTTATTATTTGCTCTGCAATCTCTTAGATACACATCATATGCTTATATTGTGATAAATAGCGAGACTGTCCGTTTCTAATTGTACCAATCGAGCTACCTCTATTATTCATTACTGTGTGTAAATTGGTATAGATTGCTATATTAATTATTTGTAAACAACATTGCAGTTAACTAACAAAGTGACGATTGTTTGCAACTATCAAGTTAATTGAGACAACAAACGAGCGTGCATTAAGTAGCGATACATGGGTTTTCCATGTTAATTTGAGAGGAACACAAACCGCTTCGTCTGCCGATAATCAATAAGTAAAATTATGACCCAAGTCAAATTTTAATTAACATTTATCTCTAAGGTCAAGTTTTCAGGGCTCATTAAAATAACTGTAATTCGCCACAATGAAATGCCGGACTTCAATATATTACAGGGTATCCCGTAACTATTTTGACAAAGTTATACCACGTTTCTTCTCATTTTGAGACAGACATATTTCACCATATGAACATTGTTCTCCGGTGCTTATTTTCCCGTCTGTCTGTCTGTATATATTTTTTTTTTAATAATATCTTAAAAACTGATTAATTAAATTATACCAAACTTGGCTCAAGTGTTTATCATAACAAGTTACTCAAAATATTATTACATTATCTTTGGAATTTTCAAGATGGCGGCTATTAAAACTTTTAAACATTTAATATCTTAAGAATCTTCATTTTTGCTCCAGAGTTAACAAGAATAACAGTTTTTATAGGATTTTATCCCAAAAATTATTTAAATGCAATTATAAATAACTGATTTAGAACAGATTTACTTTGACAAAACATAGCCCACATTGAGAGCTGCATTTATTCAGTTTTTGTATTGTTGGCTATTCGCCGAGAACCTCAATGTAGGCCATGTCTTGTCACAGTGAATCAGTTCTAAATCAGCTATTTACTATTTGATTTTAATAATTTTGTTTTAATAAGATTTGTGATAACATTCTCTAAAAACTGTTATTCTTGTAGTTCTTAAGGCAAATTGCAGGTTTTCAAGATATTCAAAGTTTAAAAGTTTTAATGGCCGCCATCTTGAAAATGCTAAGGATAATTTGATGAAATATTTTTCAGTAACTGGTCTTCTTATTATAAACAATTGTGCCAAATCTTGTACAATTTAATTTATCAGCTCTTAAGATAATAATTCTTAAATAAAAAATCACATACGGACAGACAAATGGGAGACTAATCATCGGACCCATGTTTATATGGTGAAATATGTTTTTCTTGACCTGAGCAATAACACGGTGTATCTTTCTCCAAAGAGTTACAGAAACCCTGTATATTCTACAACTAGTGGGGGGAATTGAGCTGTTGCAGCTTCCATTGGAGGCTGGTTCGCCACATGTGCAGATATTGTGTATGCAGACTTCAGTTAGCAATAATATCTGAAGATATTTAACTGAGACGTAATATCGTTGGCAGAAACGTACAGTAGCAGGGAGCCCTGTTAGCGAACGAACGAGCGAACGAACAACGACCACAGAGGTCTGTCAGAACGGTGAAAACCCTTCCCACCCTCATTACACTGTAAGCCTAGACAACAAATTCACAATGCTTGCATACGTAGTAGTCTATGGACAATATATGACTAAATTAATAATCACTAAAACTTTTGCAGAACAAAGAGCAGATTTTGCTTTTACATTTAGTCGTCAGATTTTTCCTTAAGTAAAAACACACTAAATTGTGCGTTACATAATAGGTCTTAGAAAACATTTACCAAATGGTCCTGTTCCGTATAAAATGCTTATTTTAAAAGTTATAATCCAAAAACTAAAACAATGTATACATTTGTGTTGTATGTTTTCAAGAAATGTTCATATATACCGAAATAGTTGTTTTTGAAAACATCAACTTCATGCTTTGCAGGCCAGAAACATAAAAAAGCCTAAATTTAATTACACGAGGACTTTCCACTTAAACACATCTTTTGACTGGGCTGTAATGGGTTTATTGGTAGGAATGTTTTAAAACCCAGTTCCGGGAATTACGGCCTTCCTGTGGCGTCCTCAAAATTTGAGTGTTTTTTTGTGTGTGTGTGTGTGTGTGTGTTCATGTGCTCTCGGACAAAATAATTTCAATTATTAAAAACGGTTCAATAATTATGTTGGCCGCCCATGTCATAAAGATTTGTTTTAAGACATTTTGCACATTGTGCTGTAATATATACAACACAGATTATTAGTTCTTCCAAAGATTTTGAGATAATTGGATTATAACCGATGTTAAAACAAGCATGATTCCTTCAAGCCCTATAGTCCCATAAGCTTATTCCGTCTAATATTCCACACTTAAAAGAAGGGTATATATATATATATATATATATATATATATATATATATAATGTAAATGTAAAAATGTAAATAAAGTCATTTGACAGGTATTTGGTCTTTCGATCATATGTTAGTTTGGTTATTTAAACACATATGTGAAAGAATTTGCCAAATACAAAATAAATGAATCGTAAAAAGTGAGGGCTCTGTGGTGTAATGTTAGCACATTCACCCGGCAAGTGAGAGATCCGGGTTCGAGTCCCGGCGGAGCAAGTACTTTTTGCGATTCAATATTTATTGAAATTATATATATATATATATATATATATATATATATACAAAGATGAATATTTGTCTGTATGTCCGTTATAGACTCAGATACTATTTGAGGTTTATATGCTATGCCCATTGATGTAACAGAACTAGGCGGCGCGGCGCTGCAAATATAAAAATATCAAAGCTCCTGTACATTATAAACTGCAATTACGAGACAATTACGTATATTAAATAGTCAAACACTATTTGAAGGGGCTAAGTTTGGATGTATAATTCGTCTTTAAAATAAATTTCTGGTTGAACTAAAGCTTGAGTGTTAGACCATTTTTTAATAAAGTACATGTTCGAGTACAATGGCTATAAACGTACACTTTTGACAGATTTTCTTGATTGTGATAACAAAGTAAACTCTACATCAGCGTTGAAAATATAATTCAGTTGAACCAGAAGTGCTAATACACGGGTATAGCTTCGAAACGCGTACGAAACAGCTAGTACATTAAAAAAGGAATGGAACATATAAAGAGGACTCAATTCTACACGTATTAAGTTATCAGGTTGATAATATTGAACCTAAAACTTCAATATGAATAACATAATATAACACTAATTATCACATTATACTCGTATATTAAAATCACATTACCTGTCATAATTATTGGCAAACAAATATGTTTTTGTACGGAAAATAGAACAAAACTCAGCTTAATTTAATAATAGATTCAAATATCAATAGCGTAATTTTAATTACCTGGAGAAAAATAATCCATTATAATTTCGTTAATTAACTAACTGCTCTGAAAACACAAACCTCAACATATGGAAGGTCATGCAAGTGTTTGTGTAAGGGAAAACCCGTGATTAGACTATCAGTAGAATTTCCAGTGGTGGGGATACCCAATGGGTAATACCACTACAATAAAAAGGGTACAGCGCACATATGTGATAGTCGGTCTATTAATAAACAATAATTACAATTTCTTCTGTAACATTCACAAATTATTGCCGGGGTGTGCCGTCTGTATGTTAAAAGTATACAGAAAAGGGAGGAATTTTATAATTGAAGCTGTTGCCCAGGGCATAGTATTTTGGTGTAGCAGTATTTAAAGTCATATAATTCTATATTAATAACAATTTTAAATATTTAATTTTTTAATTTCCGGTCTTGAATACTATTAAACATGCAAAAGGAGACCATGTTGCCATGGTACGAATATTATTAGACGAAATATTATTTCAGTTTCAAGTATTTTTCTGTGGCAACATTATTTCGTTTAATATGCAGTTTATTTTCAATTTTGGAAGAATTGCCTTTTTAGCTTTTTAGTTTCTTTACAGAAAGTTTTAAATCTTTTTGATTGCTAACTCGGCTTGTATAAATTATTCTAATTAATAGTGATTTGAAGACATTGGTGACTGCCTTCCAATTTTTAATTTAAATCAAAACGAACATTTTTAACATTTTTGACCAACCATCAGGGTCAGGCACGTCTACCTTTTTCACACCAATTCGTTCGTAAACAAGTTTAGATGACATCTAACATTCCAAACTTTTAAAATTGCTTGTATGGTACTCTACTATAAAATAGCCTTTTAGGAATTTTAAAGTGCTTAGGCACATTTACCCGATATCTAAAACATTCTCTTCGGTGAGCCTTATTTTGTTAGATGCCATCTAACACTTAGTCTGATGGCGGTTTAAATTTAATACTCTCGTTTATTCTTTACTTGTATTTACTTAGTAAAGGTTAGGTTGTTTTATCATTGAATCTGAGTCAACATAAACACAGCATAATAAAATATTCATTAAAAACAGGTGGTTGGATTAAAACATTACAAATTACTAATTAGATATAGTCAATTTTACTACAACACTTCATAGTGAAAACATTCTAACCTGGTAATGTTGTTGTTAAACTTGGCAATGAGGCTGTATTTGGAAATATAATTATTTCATTAGACTTTGTTCAATATTATATAATAACACAAGATTTTGTCCTCAGTGTGACTCAATTGGTCAATTATAAACTATATTTAGATATTTGAATGTTCTTCGGTGTGGTTGTGAGGGACATTAAAAGTCATATTGAGCTTCTATCTTATTTAATGATTTTTGGGATTATTTAAAATATTATTTTGCAATACAATTCATCAGGACTAGGTAATCCAATAGTCAACATGCAAGAAAACGGCCAACGGTCTTCATGTAAATAGCAAATAATTAATGTGGTGACTAATTAAGTTTTAGTGTCCTGTACGATTTCTAAGAACATGGAATACAAGTAGAAGCCAACATCGGTAAATTCCGCTCTTTCAAATTACTTGTAGGATTTATTGTGAGACACACTTTAATACAGTAGATATACGTGATGTATTTAATTATATATGTTTATTGTTCTTAGTGTGCATATTAAATGCCTGACATTTATGTAACGCAATGTTAAAGTTAACTAACTTCGTGAGCGAAATGGTTCAGATGATACATATATTTATTCCTTTCAGTTCTTTGATAAGTTATAGTACTTATTTAAGATAATAAAATCTTTTTTATACTCTGTACACAAATGCCAAATATCAACTTAATACGTACATGGAAGGAGAATATATAGTGATATACATAAGTAAATATATACTTAAGCCTTACATAAATAACAAAAGTTAATTGAATAGTAAAATCGAGTTTTTAAATTGTTCTTAAGTGTTATCTGCTCAGACCTGAAGACCTCTTAGCTCTAAATAATACTGAACAAGAGTTTCATGAACATGTATTAGATACGGACAGGGACACAAGAAAGTAGCCAAGAAAAAGTTTGGGAAGGTTCAGACAACTGATATTTTCCCGTAGTTGACAGAGAGTAAGGCTCTATTTTGTTCCTTACAAATTTCTTGGCCGTTTCTTTGTTGAGAACGATATTTCAGCAGTACATTAGTAATACTGAATTATTTAAATAACAATCGTTTACTAAAAAAAGTAATTGAAAAAAATTGAGAATTTGGGGGGAGAGTCCGGACCCCTTGGATCCCTTCGCTGACTACGTCCTTGCAGGGACACACTGTGAGACACAGATATAGACACTCTGTGAGACACAGATATAGACACACTGTGAGACACAGATATGGACACTCTGTGAGACACAGATATAGACACTCTGTGAGACACAGATATAGACACTCTGTGAGACACATATATAGACACTCTGTGAGATACAGATATAGACACTCTGTGAGATACAGATATAGACACTCTGTGAGACACATATATAGACACACTGAGAGACACAGATATACACACCGTGAGACACAGATATAGACACTCTGTGAGACACAGATATAGACACTCTGTGAGACACAGATATAGACACTCTGTAAGATACAGATATAGACACTCTGTGAGACACAGATATAGACACTCTGTGAGACACAGATATAGACACTCTGTGAGACACAGATATAGACACTCTGTGAGACACAGATATAGACACTCTGTGAGACACATATATAGACACTCTGTGAGATACAGATATAGACACTCTGTGAGATACAGATATAGACACTCTGTGAGACACAGATATAGACTCTGTGAGACACAGATATAGACACACTGAGAGACACAGATATACACACCGTGAGACACAGATATAGACACTCTGTGAGACACAGATATAGACACTCTGTGAGACACAGATATAGACACTCTGTGAGACACAGATATAGACACTCTGTGAGACACAGATATAGACACTCTGTGAGACACAGATATAGACACTCTGTGAGATACAGATATAGACACTCTGTGAGATACAGATATAGACACTCTGTGAGACACAGATATAGACACTCTGTGAGACACAGATATAGACACACTGTGAGACACAGATATAGACACACTGTGAGACACAGATATAGCCACTCTGTGAGACACAGATATAGACACTCTGTGAGACACAGATATAGACACTCTGTGAGACACAGATATAGACACTCTGTGAGACACAGATATAGACACTCTGTGAGACACAGATTTAGACACTCTGTGAGATACAGATATAGACACTCTGTGAGACACAGATATAGACACTCTGTGAGACACAGATATAGACACTCTGTGAGACACAGATATAGACACTCTGTGAGATACAGATATAGACACTCTGTAAGATACAGATATAGACACTCTGTGAGACACAGATATAGACACTCTGTGAGACACAGATATAGACACTCTGTGAGACACAGATATAGACACTCTGTGAGACACAGATATAGACACTCTGTGAGACACATATATAGACACTCTGTGAGATACAGATATAGACACTCTGTGAGATACAGATATAGACACTCTGTGAGACACATATATAGACACACTGAGAGACACAGATATACACACCGTGAGACACAGATATAGACACTCTGTGAGACACAGATATAGACACTCTGTGAGACACAGATATAGACACTCTGTGAGACACAGATATAGACACTCTGTGAGACACAGATATAGACACTCTGTGAGACACAGATATAGACACTCTGTGAGACACAGATATAGACACTCTGTGAGACACAGATATAGACACTCTGTGAGATACAGATATAGACACTCTGTGAGATACAGATATAGACACTCTGTGAGACACAGATATAGACACTCTGTGAGACACAGATATAGACACACTGTGAGACACAGATATAGACACACTGTGATACACAGATATAGCCACTCTGTGAGACACAGATATAGACACTCTGTGAGACACAGATATAGACACTCTGTGAGACACAGATATAGACACTCTGTGAGACACAGATATAGACACTCTGTGAGACACAGATATAGACACTCTGTGAGACACAGATTTAGACACTCTGTGAGATACAGATATAGACACTCTGTGAGACACAGATATAGACACTCTGTGAGACACAGATATAGACACTCTGTGAGACACAGATATAGACACTCTGTGATATACAGATATAGACACTCTGTGAGACACAGATATAGACACTTGTAACATGTCATTTTTATAGGGTGTGTAAATAAGGAATTTTTATTATGTTTTTGAGAGGAGAATATTTTTTAGTTAATGACATGTTATGATTATTATTTCTTCCACCTACGATTATACTCTAGTAGCTCAACGCAGGAGACGTCAGCTGACGAGGTCCGGCTCGACCGGGTAAGAGCCAGAGTTTCAGGATACATCCGCCGGAGTTCGCTTCAAGGCTGAAGCGCCTTACAGCGGACGACTCGAGTACTACAGTACGTAAGTACGCTGTGCCTGGCTTCCTCGCTCTCTCGGTCGCTGTCTCTCGGTCGCTGTCTTTCGGTCGGTGATTGCAGTCGAAGTCGTCGAGTCGGAGTCGCCGCCCCCACACACGCCACGATAAGGTGCAAGTAAGTAGGTAATTATTTACCTGCCAAAACACGCTTTTACCTGAACTTGCCTAGTCACTAACGATAGGATAAATACATGACATTACGTACTTAAGCTGCTAACAGAATATAATTATAGATATAAAGTGTAGCAAGAAAATAGATAAGTACGAATAGGATTAGATTCTATTACTAGTAAAGAAGAGTTTAATTTAGTTTATCGTTTCTTTTCGAGGCCACTGGGTTGCTTGACGTACGTTGGCACCAGCGTTCCTGAGCTTCGGGCTAGGTTAAATTTAGTTTAATTTTATTTAGTTTTATCGTATCTTTTCGAGGCCGCTGGGTCGCTTGACGTACGTTGGCACCGGCGTTTCCTTAGCATCGGGCAGGACGTAATTTAGTTAAGCTTTGAATTAGTTTATCGTTTCTTTTCGAGGCCGCTGGGGTCGCTTGACGTACGTTTGGCACCAGCGTTCCTTAGTTTTCGAGCTCTAGGCGAGCTAGGCGCGATTTTGAGCGAGCTAGTGTTTACATTTAGCTTTTATTTAGTTTATCGTTTCTTTTCGAGGCCGCTGGGTCGCTTGACGTACGTTGGCACCAGCGTTCCTTAGTTTCGAGCTCCAGGCGAGCTAGGCGCGATTTCGAGCGAGCAAGTGTTTACATTTAGTTTTTATTTAGTTTATCGTTTCTTTTCAAGGGCCGCTGGGTCGCTTGACGTACGTTGGCACCAGCGTTCCTTAGTTTCGAGCTCTAGGCGAGCTAGGCGCGATTTCGAGCGAGCTAGTGTTTACATTTTAGCATTTATTTAGTTTATCGTTTCTTTTCCGAGGCCGCTGGGTCGCTTGACGTACGTTGGAACCAGTGTTCCTTAGTTTCGAGCTCGAGTCGAGCTAGGTGCGAATTTGAGTGAATTAGTGTTCGCATTTAGTTTTTATTTTAGCTCATCGATTCTTTTCGAAGCCGCTGGGTCGCTTGACGTACGTTGGCACCAGCGTTCCTTACTTCGAGCACTAGTCGAGCTATGTGTGATTTCGAGCGAACTAGTGTTCGCATTTAGATTTATTTAGCTGTCATTTCTTTTTTTTTGGCCACTGGGTCGCTTGACGTAAGTTGGCTCCAGCGTTTCTCGTTTTCGAGCTTCAGTTGAACTAACAACTGTCGTATTAGGGGACGTTTAGGTGGTGGAACAGTCATCCTAAAGCAAATGCTGACGCCTTCCCTTTATTCCCTTTCGTTTCCGAGTCTGCGATGATGAAAGCATGTTGATCCGTTGATCATCGGTGCTGTATTTGCTTCGGCTTTTGGTTTTACATTAATTCGGTTTCTGAGATGAACTTGGAAACTACCTCTCCCTTTCGAACCCTGGATTTTACCCCTATCGACTGTTCTATCCGGTGTCTTAGGGTTATATATTTTTATAAACTATCCCTGACCCGATTAAACGTTATAAATTTGGCGCCCGAACAGGGACAAAATTAAACGATTAAATTTTCTTAAAATACTGATTATTTAAGGAAATTAGTTTAAAATGTTTGAAAACGTTATATTTTGCAAGTTCTTTGCAGTTTTACGCTGGCTGTTGGGAGTATTTTATATCTTGCCAACCTCAACCAAAAGGGTCGATTTAGATAAGGCTAACGATACTAAGGTGATAAAGATACCCCTGTTACCATTGTCAACAGAAACTCGACCTTCGGCCACACTTAATGTCCCCACTAGGCAACCGGAAACAATAAAGATAAATCCCCAACGGAAAATGACCCATATGTTGGATGGGTCTATCGCTTAGACAAAAACCCAACTACGTACCGAATTATTAAAATACAATCTTGATAGTGAGGGAAAAGTTGACGAATTAAGAAAAACGATACGTAGCATATTTACGGTCGAATAAATTAACGACTTCAGAGCGTGAGGTCGAGATCGAAAATAATAGGATGGACTATGCGGGCGTATTAGGAGGCAATTCTGTATCTCAAACCCGCGGGATACTGAACAGCAACGAGCAAAAACGAAAGCGTGGCTCTTCGTGAAATTCTTGGACTCCCTCCTAACGCTGATAGCAGAACTCTAAGAGAAAATGATTTTATCGATAAAAACCACTAGAGAATCCCAGCCTTCAGCTAATGGCACGATGGGAACTCCGCACACAAATGTACATAGCCACCAATCGATGTTACCGGACTATTCACTTCCGACTTACAAACAAACGAATCCGGTCGGACTACAAAAACGATCAGGTTGTTTTCGATCTGCAGAATGACTCGCCTAACTTATGCAACCTAGTAAGAAAATGGAATCTTCGTTTTGACGGAGTGAAAGGACCGATCTTCTGTTTCTTAGAGAGATTGGATGAGCTACTCGACGCGTACGGCATTGAACGAAACGACATCCTTACAGCCTTGCCAGAGATTTTCCAAAACTCTGCACTTCTGTGGTATAGGAACAATAAGGACTTATGGAACAATTATGTGGATTTTCGGAGGGACTTTGAAACACAGTTTCTTCCTCCTGGATACAAACAAAATCTTGACGACGAGATCCGGAAGCGTACACAAGGTCAAGAGGAGCAATTTAAAGACTTTGTCGTGGCTTTAATGACATTAATGCGCAGAAGAGGCTCGTTAACACTAGACGAAAAAACTCAATATTTTATATTCAAACATGCGTCCCGAGTATAAACTTACGATGAAACGACAAGAATGTAGGACCATATCGGATATGATTCACCAGGCTGAGCAGTATGAAGAATATTTGAGGGCCCGAAACACTTACCGGCCTCCTCCACTGCCATCACTCGCCCTAGTGCCAGAGACGGCGTACTATGCAAAGAAGAAGTGTGATAAATCTCACGAAGCGTCTGCGGTTAGCAAGAACGGCGTTACAAAGACAAAACCCGCTCAAGTAGAAAATGAAATGAATGAGTTGCACCATTCATGGCGAGGCGAACCACACGCAAAGACGGACGACAGAAACCAAAATTTGTCAAACCTAACGTTCAAAAAGATAAACGTGAGCTTAACGTGAGGTTCCAAACCCCAGTTAACACGGTGAGGCGTATACGCGACGACACCATATGTTGGAAACTGCGAAAAAAGGGGGCATTTTTTTCGAGAATGCCAGAGGCCCAAGACCTTGAGGTGTTTTTTATTGTAAGCGACAAGGGTATAGCAACTACCGCTTGCAATTGCCAGACGGGAAACGGTCGGTGGACTCAGCCGAGAAGGGGTCACCTGAGTCCCAACCGAAGAAATTAAGAACGACGACCCCAGAAGACTGGCAGAGTTGGCTTCGCACAATAGCGAATTTTTCTGGATCAGTACAGAGCAGCAGAAACATGGACAAGCAGACCACACATCGAAATGGAAATCTACGGTAGCATATTTTCTGCTCTAATAGATACTGGAGCAAACGATTTCAATGGTGGGAAAGAGACTAGCTGAGCATTTGAGAAGAAACGGAAATGTACCATTTAAACGCCCGATGAAAATCCGGATAGCTGATGGCTCACAGACATCGTTAGAAGAATATTATACGTTCGAAGGCTTGATCTCCTATAGAGATACGACGCATACGTTCGAAGCACTTTGCGTGCCGTCACTTACTTCGGACCTGATAGTTGGTGTCGATTCGATTGAATCGTTGGGGTTGCTGACATATGATTTCCCTTCCCAGACGCGACATGAACGTAATACCTTCTTAAAGAGGAGTGATGTAGGGGATGTTAGGCGGATTGAATCAGCTATCAGAAGATGAACAAGAGGTCTTAGAAAAATTTCTAACAGAGGAGTTGCCTAAATTCGATGATGTTACGGGTAAAACAACACTAGTTGAACACCAAGATTCGCCTGATCGATAATACACCTATTAAACAAAGGTACTATACGAGAAATCCGGCAATGCAGGCTGTACTAGAAAAAGAGTTAGAGCGTATGATCGAAGCTGAAGTGATCGAACCGTCTTCGAGTCCGTGGAGCTCACCGATTGTACTTAACCAAAAAAACCATCTGGTGCATACAGAGTATGTATCGATTTTCGGCGTCTAAATGCAGTCACGGTGAAGGATGCTTACCCCTTGCCACAAATCAACCCATATCTAGAAAAACTCAAGGAAGCCCGCTATATTTCGACCATCGACCTCAAAGATGGATAATTGGCAGGTCCCTTTATCAGAGGAAAGAAGTCGGCCGCTGACAGCATTCACTGTACCTGGAAAAGGATTGTTCCAATTTCGCGTCATGCCATTTGGTTTGCATTCGGCTGGGGCTACCTTCCAGCGCCTCTTGGACACCGTTATAGGACCAGAATTGGAACCTAAAGTGTTCGCCTATCTGGATGACTTGGTTTATCGTGAGCCCTAACTTCGAGGCTCATCTAGAGCTTCTTCAAGAGGTTTTTCAACGACTAAGAAGAGCAGGTCTGAAACTTAACCCTGCCAAATGTCACTTCTGCAAAACTGAACTGAAGTATTTGGGTCACGTTGTGAACGACAGGGGCATTAAGACAGATCCAGAGAAAGTTCGAGCCATTGTAGAATTTCCTAGGCCGTCCAATTTGAAAACTCTAAGAGGCTTCCTTGGTATGGCCTCGTGGTATCGGAGGTTCGTCCCCAACTTCGCATCTCTGACCACCCCCCTCACGAGACTGTTGAAGAAAGATACTAGATGGCAATGGACGGAAGAACAGGAGAGTTCATTCAAGACTCTTAAGGAAAAATTAAACGACTACGCCTATCCTAGCCTGTCCTGATTTTGGACAAACGTTTGTTTTAAGAGTGGACGCCTCGGGCGATGGCCTTGGAGCATCGTTAACACAAACACAGAACGGAAAAGAAGTTGTGATTGCGTACGGTAGCAGATTGTTGACGGGCAATGAACGCAAAATTCTCAGTCACAGAAAAAGAATGCTTAGCGCTAGTCCTGGGCCGTAAAAAAATTTCGCCCATACCTAGAGGGATATCACTTTATCGCAGAATCGGACCATCAGGCTTTGAGATGGTTACAAAAGTTAGAGACGCCTTCTGGTCGGCTGGCCCGCTGGGTGTTGGAAACTCCAGCAACATGATATGGAGATACGATACCGAAAAGGAGCCCTAAACAAAGTGGCTGACGCTCTGTCTCGGAACCCGGTATATGAGCAACAAATTGAGTATATAGGATCATTTACGGCTGAAAATTGTTCAGCTCAGAAAAGAAGGCAGGTAAACAGAAGACCACGTCAGGAAGAAATTACGGATGAATCCAATGATGTAGGTGATGGTTGATAGGAACCTATGGTATAAAAAAGGCTATACAAGATGGCCACAAAGGGGTGACTCAAATTTAATTATAAAAGATGGGAACCTCTATCGTCGAATAGTAGTGAAAGGAAATAACGGACGCAGACAAGCCCACTGGAAAATGTGCGTTCGCGAAGAAGACCGCCCGAGAGTACTGCAAGAAAACCACGACATTGAAAACTGCAGGTCATTTAGGTGTTTTAGAAAAACCGCCTTAAAGCTCTCCCAATGTTATTACTGGCCAGGTTGGTTTCGTGATGTAAAGGCATACGTAAAAAAATGTCTGATATGTCAACGATATAAAGTTGAACAAACGAAGCCCGCCGGGAAAATGTACTTTCGTAAGCCACAAGGTCCGTGGTATACGGTTACCGCAGATATAGTGGGCCCCTTACCACGATCGAAGAGCGGAAATCGGTTTATACTAGTATGTCAAGATTACTACAGCAAGTGGTTAGAAACTTAGTCCACTTAGATCGGCCACGGCAGCTAATGTGGTAAAGAATTTCAAAGAGATGATTTTGTTCAGATACGGTGCACCCAGCGTTTTAATAACCGATAATGGGTCCCAATTTGTTTTCGAAAATTTTTCGGGATCTTTGTAGGGACTGGAACGTCGACTGTCAACTGACGGCCCCTTATAGTCCTCAGAGCAATCCAGTAGAACGTTCTAACCGCGTCATCAAAACCTTGATATCGCAATTCGTTGGTGAAGACCACCGATCGTGGGATGCTAAACTAAGTGAGTTTAGGTATGCTTTAAATACAGCGAACCATGAATCGACAAAATTCACGCCTGCCATGCTTAACTTTGGACGCGAGCTGAGACTTCCTAAAAGCAATATGTGGACCTGCATTTGAGTACTCCCTCGACCAGGAAACGACTACACGAGAAGAACGACACGAGCAACGAATGGAAGAATTTAAAAAGATGTATCAAAGCTGTCATCGCAACTTAGCCCGTGCCTTCCAGAGGCAGTCTCGATATTATGACCTCAGACGACGAGATCATAACCTCCGGGTTGGACAATTGGTCTGGAAAAAGACATCATACCCTGTCTTCAGCTCCTGACGCGTACGCATCGAAGCTGGCGCCTCGTTTTGTAGGCCCATTTGAAGTAATTAGGTTTAAAGGCCCAAATATCGTAGAGTTGAAAGACCGCTCGACGAACAAGACTCAAACGGCCCACGTAAAAAGACGTAAAAAACGTATACGGCATCCAACTGATGGAAATCAATCTGTAGTTTACAGTTATTCGAAAGTTTAACTTTTTCTCATTTTGTTTCCCCGAAGTGGGTGGGGGATGTAACATGTCATTTTTATAGGGTGTGTAAATAAGGAATTTTTATTATGTTTTTGAGAGGAGAATATTTTTTAGTTAATGACATGTTATGATTATTATTTCTTCCACCTACGATTATACTCTAGTAGCTCAACGCAGGAGACGTCAGCTGACGAGGTCCGGCTCGACCGGGTAAGAGCCAGAGTTTCAGGATACATCCGCCGGAGTTCGCTTCAAGGGCTGAAGCGCCTTACAGCGGACGACCTCGAGTATACTACAGTACGTAAGTACGCTGTGCCTGGCTTCCTCGCTCTCTCGGTCGCGCTGTCTCTCGGTCGCTGTCTTTCGGTCGGTGATTGCAGTCGAAGTCGTCGAGTCGGAGTCGCCGCCCCCACACACGCACGATAAGGTGCAAGTAAGTAGGTACTTATTTACCTGCCAAAACACGCTTTTACCTGAAACTTGCCTAGTCACTAACGATAGGATAAATACATGACATTACGTACTTAAGCTGCTAACAGAATATAATTATAGATATAAAGTGTAGCAAGAAAATAGATAAGTACGAATAGGATTAGATTCTATTACTAGTAAAGAAGAGTTTAATTTAGTTTATCGTTTCTTATCGAGGCCACTGGGTTGCTTGACGTACGTTTGGCACCAGCGTTCCTGAGCTTCGGGCTAGGTTAAATTTAGTTTAATTTTATTTAGTTTATCTTATCTTTTCGAGGCCGCTGGGTCGCTTTGACGTACGTTGGCACCGGCGTTCCTTAGCATCGGGCAGGACGTAATTTAGTTAAGCTTTGAATTAGTTTTATCGTTTCTTTTCGAGGCCGCTGGGTCGCTTGACGTACGTTGGCACCAGCGTTCCTTAGTTTCGAGCTCTAGGCGCACACTGTGAGACACAGATATAGACACTCTGTGAGACACAGATATAGCCACTCTGTGAGACACAGATATAGACACTCTGTGAGACACAGATATAGACACTCTGTGAGACACAGATATAGACACTCTGTGAGACACAGATATAGACACTCTGTGAGACACAGATATAGACACTCTGTGATATACAGATATAGACACTCTGTGAGACACAGATATAGACACTCTGTGAGACACAGATATAGCCACTCTGTGAGACACAGATATAGACACTCTGTGAGACACAGATATAGACACTCTGTGAGATACAGATATAGACACTCTGTGAGACACAGATATAGACACTCTGTGAGACACAGATATAGACACTCTGTGAGACACAGATATAGACACTCTGTGAGACACAGATATAGACACTCTGTGAGACACAGATATAGACACTCTGTGAGACACAGATATAGACACTCTGTGAGACACAGATATAGACACTCTGTGAGACACAGATATAGACACTCTGTGAGACACAGATATAGACACTCTGTGAGATACAGATATAGACACTCTGTGAGATACAGATATAGACACTCTGTGAGACACAGATATAGACACACTGTGAGACACAGATATAGACACACTGTGATACACAGATATAGCCACTCTGTGAGACACAGATATAGACACTCTGTGAGACACAGATATAGACACTCTGTGAGACACAGATATAGCCACTCTGTGAGACACAGATATAGACACTCTGTGAGACACAGATATAGACACACTGTGAGACACAGATATAGACACACTGTGATACACAGATATAGCCACTCTGTGAGACACAGATATAGACACACTGTGACACACAGATATAGCTACTCTGTGAGACACAGATATAGACACTCTGTGAGACACAGATATAGACACTCTGTGAGACACAGATATAGCCACTCTGTGAGACACAGATATAGACACTCTGTGGGACACAGAAATAGACACTCTGTGAGATAGAGATATAGACACTCTGTGAGACACAGATATAGACACTCTGTGAGACACAGATATATACACTCTGTGAGATACAGATATAGACACACTGTGAGACACAGATATAGACACTCTGTGAGATACAGATATAGACACTCTGTGAGACACAGATATAGACACTCTGTGAGACACAGATATAGACACTCTGTGAGGCACAGATATAGACACTCTGTGAGATACAGATATAGACACTCTGTGAGATACAGATATAGACACTCTGTGAGACACATATATAGACACTCTGTGAGACACAGATATAGACACTCTGTGAGACACATATATAGACACTCTGTGAGATACAGATATAGACACTCTGTGAGATACAGATATAGACACTCTGTGAGACACATATATAGACACACTCTGAGAGACACAGATATACACACCGTGAGACACAGATATAGACACTCTGTGAGACACAGATATAGACACTCTGTGAGACACAGATATAGACACTCTGTGAGATACAGATATAGACACTCTGTGAGACACAGATATAGACACTCTGTGAGACACAGATATAGACACTCTGTGAGACACAGATATAGACACTCTGTGAGACACAGATATAGACACTCTGTGAGACACAGATATAGACACTCTGTGAGACACAGATATAGACACTCTGTGAGACACAGATATAGACACTCTGTGAGACACAGATATAGACACTCTGTGAGACACAGATATAGACACTCTGTGAGACACAGATATAGACACTCTGTGAGACACAGATATAGACACTCTGTGAGACACAGATATAGACACTCTGTGAGACACAGATATAGACACTCTGTGAGACACAGATATAGACACTCTGTGAGACACAGATATAGACACTCTGTGAGACACAGATATAGACACTCTGTGAGACACAGATATAGACACTCTGTGAGACACAGATATAGCCACTCTGTGAGACACAGATATAGACACTCTGTGAGACACAGATATAGACACTCTGTGAGACACAGATATAGACACTCTGTGAGACACAGATATAGACACTCTGTGAGACACAGATATAGACACTCTGTGAGACACAGATATAGACACTCTGTGAGACACAGATATAGACACTCTGTGAGACACAGATATAGACACTCTGTGAGACACAGATATAGACACTCTGTGAGACACAGATATAGACACTCTGTGAGACACAGATATAGACACTCTGTGAGACACAGATATAGACACTCTGTGAGACACAGATATAGACACTCTGTGATATACAGACAGGGACACACTGTGTAATATGGATAGGAAAAGTCTGTGAGATATGGACAAGGACAATCTGTGGAACTCATACAGGGCCATATGTGGAACTCGGGCATGGACATTCGGTGGAACACGGACAGGGACAATATGTGGAACACGGACAGGGACCATCTGTGGAACAGGGACAGGGACCATCTATGGAACTTGGGCAGGGAAATTATGAGGAACACGGACAGGGACACTCATAGGACACGAATAGGTACATTCTGTGAGACAAGGTCAGGGGAAATCTGTAGGATATGGTCAGGGATATGACAGGTGCCATTTTTGTAGCAAGAGTAAGTTATTAATGCTTACTCATATAAGGATAACAATTTATTCTATCTGAATTAGCATTAACTCGTAACAGGGTGTTTTATTAAACATATTTTGTTTTCATTGGCATTTTGTACGTACATGCTTGGCTGTATACAAAATGATTATACATACGTTTTACCACCAAACGTCATGACATGAAGAATAAAATAGATCTCGCAATCAAGAATTAAACCCAGTTGCGGAGGTGGTTGGGAGAGAAGAAAAGCAATTTAATCGGATACGAAGTGGGTCAAGAGGTCCAGATAAAATAATCTTTACATTAAACAGTCAGGAACATTAAATCTTGTTATATTTTAGTATTCACATTGAATGATATAGTAGCTTTATAATGTATAATAGGTTAATATAATAGGTTTACAATGTTCTGTACCAATTAGATAACTTCTCAACATATGAATGTTGACTTTATCTTCATTTCACCTTCCGCATAGTGCAGCGTCTGAAATTTGACAAACTTTCTGGAGTCATCGTCCGTTTGAAAAGGCCCAAAAAAGTCGGCGACGAAAAGCTCGAAACGAACTTTTTGTACGGTTCCGTTATCAGAAACACCTAGACTACAAACTTAAGTGTAGTTTAAGAGTATACCTGAGGAAATGAGAACTCCTCGTTATTTAGATTGAACTTGATTTTGTGGTCTCTAACGTAGAAACGATGCAAATAGTTCGACTTGAGCTTCTTCGTCACCGACATTTTTTCATCTCTTTAGACGAACGTTGACTCCAAATTTCAGGTGTCAAGTCTGTGACAAGCATCAGATTTCAGAAGCTGCACTAATATGAAGCTGAAACGGAGATGATCAAAACATTCGCATTGAATCAACCTTTCTTCAACATATTTATCGTGCTTTTATTTCGTCATGGCTCCCATAGTTTAAGAGCCCTTCATTTGGAATTTTATTTATACTCAAATAAATCCAAGATCTAAAAACTAAAACAGTATTTGCAACTGCATTTTTTACCCGGTGATATATGTATTTATATCGTAACTCTTGTTAATGTAAATTTGAAATAGTAACATATTCCCCTTTGCTCAAAGACCATGAAAGGGATGAAAATGTAATGGTAATAGAGTTGTGGAGGTGATCAAATTATTCAAACACCAGTGGAGACACATTAACATCTCTGACAAACTGTCTCCGCAGACAGGTTCCACAGACGTACAAACTTGATGACCTCTTCTTACACATCACGAAAACTCTATTGAATAAATACCATTATGCTACGTTTCCCAATCCATATCCAATATTTTTTCCACAGTTTTCATTGTTATTAAAATACCATAATGTCATTGGATTTTCAGAATTGATAACCTTGCTTATCAAAATATTATAAATTGTGTGATTTATTTTACGTAACTCGTGCTTCAGGTTAAGCAACTTCAGAAAAATACTTTCCTGGGCTGTATTGACTTCCGCTGTGTTGGTATACTGTCGATCCAACGAGAAAAATTTCCAAGTTTACTAGCATATGTTGCAAAAGTATAAATGATAATTTATAATTAGTACAAATTATAATTTTAATATTAGTGTGGAACATAGCCTATTGTGACCGCAGCAATGCACAAATGTGCTCTTGACAAAATTAATTCATAGAACAAACTCGTGCTGCCAGCACAAGTCAAGTGCAAGCAGTAATCTCTTTGGACTTAATTGTCAATTATAAATTTGTATTATACTCAATGTTCTCTTACTGTAATAGACTACTAATACAACCTTCAAAGTTCTCAAATATAAATTTTCCATGTACAGCACCTAAAGGTTTTTTAAAACTAAAAACTAAAGACTGAACGAAAATATCTTCACGTGTAATTGACAATATTGAAATTAATTTATTTTAAAACATTACTGTACATTTAGAAAGAAATACTTTAATTCCCTAGAAAAAGACTAATCCAGCGGGATCCCATGCATTACGTAATGAAATTCTATCCTGCATGAAAATAATCCTTCAAATCCAGGACAATAAAGTAAGTAAGTCCTTTTTTACAATAAAGTAAAATATTCTGTTGCCGGAGAACATCTGCAAGAAGTCGATTTGTGTACATTTTAAGATCATAGTTTAATTCGTAAAGAGAAGAACGATTTACGACAAAATATTTCTGAAGATCATTTAAATGAATATCTCACATTTAAGCAGCAGAGTTGGAGACTTGTCTCCAAGGTTGACCCGACGTGGTAATGGGATACCCAGAGAGACAGCAAAAGTAATGGGGAGGTTGCCATTGGACATTGTTTGGCTGATGTGGGTCCTAAAAGAGCTACTGAAACAGAAGATACATGATAATACGATAACGAAGCATGATATTGTTTATCGGGCTTGATGACTGAGAGTCCAAAATAGAAGGAAACTCAAAATTTGGGAATTCCCCCGGAAATTCCCACGCGGACCGTACATAACGGTGAGTCTACATAACCTTGTTTAAAATATCCTATTCTAAATGTAATCTATTTCAAAAGTGTTCTTTAAGCTTTGTAAGCAATATCGATATGGAAACAGGACTTTTTCAGACATTTGCCATCGTCTGGTAATACAATACAATCAGTAACACTACTTTTCGAGATATGCTATCTGATTTCTTCTTCAGGTAAATTACTAAACTAATGCATGACCACGATCTAGGTTAAAGTAAACAAAACATACCAGAACGTTGTGACGCGCATACACCAGGAACCACTGCACTTAACATGCACTTAATAAAACCTAAACAGTTCTATTTGGTTGGCCGGTGAGTGCAGACATATTGTGACTTGTATTCTATAGTTAAGTTTTAATAATTGGTGTTTAGTTTTTAATAAATGCATGTTTTAGAGTTAGTGTACATAAATAGACACACAACATGGCTGTTGTGGTTCCTGGCGTATGCGTGTCACAACGTTCTGGTATGTTTTGTTCATTTTAACCTAGATCGTGGTCATGCATTAGTTTAGTCATTTACCTGAAGAAGAGATCAGATAGCATTCTCGAAATGTAGTGTTACTGATTGTACTGTATCACTAAACAATGGCAAATGTCAGGAGAATCCTGTTACCTTCACAATCCTTCCATCGTAAAAAAAAACTTCAAACAAAAATCGTTATATTGTTTGATGAAAACAAACAGCGTAAGCATAATAATTAGACAATCTGTACCTATGGTAAAAACATTGTTAACAATTAATTAATTATATTAAAACTGTTCACCACTGTTAGTAGTAATAAGCAGATGAAAACATAATATTCAGACTTTCGGGAGGATTTAGGAATTAACAGATGGGTTTAAACTTTAAGGAATATGTGAGGAAATTATTTTTAAACTCTTGATGTTTTTCATTCTGCCCGTATTGTAAAGTATGTGCCTTTGGATTGTAGATATATAAACATACAGAATATTCAAAATATTAAACATTTCACGTAAGCTACGATCACGTGGGATGAATGAGATGATCCTCGACCCTGAATCATGAAACCTATACAGAGTGTCCCGTAACTCTCTAGACAAAGGTATAACATGTTATTGCTCATGTCAAGACAAACATATTTCATCATGTGTACATTGGTCTCCGATGCTTAGTTTCCCATCTGTCTGTATGTATGTTTTTTTATTAATAAATTAATATCTTAAAAACTAATAAATTGAATTATACCAAATTTGGCTCAAATGTTTATGACAACAAGTTAGTGAAAAAAATATCATGAAATTATCTTGTATTTTCAAAATGGCGGCCATGAAAACTTTTAAACTTTGAATATAAAAAAAGAACAGCATTTATTCTCAAGAATTACAAGAATAACAGTTTTTAAAGGATTTTATCACATATCTAATGGCACCAATATTACTTCAATCCAATAATAAATAACCGAGTTGCTGTGACCAGGCATGGCCCACATTGAGGTTCTCAGCAAATAGCCAACAATACAAAAACGGAATAAACGGTAGCTTTCCTGTTTAATCAAGCATTATAAGCATAGGCTCAGAAGGTATCGGTTCAACACTACTTTTAAGTACAAATTACTTGAATTACAATACAGGAGAATTGCAACAGGTTGATCTTCTTCTGAAAAGCTTACGAGTCGATGCTCCAATAAATAAATTAGTGGAAATCTCGATTGGATGTGAAAATATAAAATATTTCGCTGAGGAAGTTATTCATTGTGTTGGCACAATCGCCAACACAACAAGACTGTCACCATGACAACCGGCTTGACACCACAAAGAGCACGGCCTAGAGAGATGTGAAATACATCCAGCTGACATCATCATTTGTATAACATAACGATAACGAACCAGTCTTAATTCCTAAGGGACAATTTTTCCTATCTAGCATTTAACCCCAAAGTTAAATAAAGACCAAGGTTAGCTATAAATTAAACTAAGAGTGTTTCAAAAAGCTTTCATGTCAAACGTAAACACTCGTCCTCGTCCTTTTCACTTAAGATTTGTGTAGCTTGTAACTAGTACATCCATATGTATTTTATAGACTATAAGGTACGATATATAGATTAAACTAGGTGTAGGCTATTTCTACAAACTTTCGTGACAAACGTGATCAGACGTGTCCTCGTTTCTCTCCCTTTATATTTCTGTATCTGGTTACCATTAGTAAATGCACGTATATTATTTTATAGATTATAAGGTTTGCTATATAGATTAAACTAGGTGTAGGCTCTTTCTACAAACTTTCGCGACAAACGTGATCAGACGTGTCCTCGCTTCTCTTCCTTTATATTTCTGTAGCTTGTTTCCATTAGTAAATGCATGAATATTATCTATTATTTTCTAGATTATAAGGTTCGTTACATAGATTAATCTAGGTCTAGGCTCTTTCTACAAACTTTCATGACAAACATGATCACATGTGCCCTCGTTCTTCTCTCTCTCTATATTTGTGTCACTTATATGTACTAGTAAATGCATGTGTATTTCCCAGATTATAAGGTTCGTTATATAGATTAATCTAGGTCTAGGCTCTTTCTACACACTTTCGTAACAAACATGATCACATCTGCCCTCGTTCTTCTCTCTTTATATTTGTGTCACTTATATGTACTAGTAAATGCATGTGTATTTCCCAGATTATAAGGTACGCTATATAGATTAATCTAGGTCTAGGCTCTTTCTGCAAACTTTCGTGACAAACATGATCACACGTGCCCTCGTTCTTCTCTCTTTATATTTGTGTCACTTATATGTACTAGTAAATGCATGTGTATTTCCCAGATTATAAGGTTCGTTATATAGATTAATCTAGGTCTAGGCTCTTTCTGCAAACTTTCGTGACAAACATGATCACACGTGCCCTCGTTCTTCTCTCTCTATATTTGTGTCACTTATATGTACTAGTAAATGCATGTGTATTTCCCAGATTATAAGGTACGCTATATAGATTAATCTATGTCTAGGCTCTTTCTACAAACTTTCGTGACATCACACATGACCTCGTTCTTCACTTTTAAAATTTTTGTTGCGTATCTCTCTTATTAGTACATAATACGTGTATTCCATATTTTATATGAAGGTACTTAAATGGCTCTTACTCCTCAGGATGACTAACAATTAATTAAATAAAACAGTATTTAAATTAGGATTATCTATATTTTAAATAAATAAAAAAGAGTGTGATTACCTCTCAAGAATGAATTAGGAGGGATACAATAATAAATAAGAATGTAAAAAGTAAAGTAATGTCTTGTTTTACCGGGCGAAGTTAGGGCACTGCTCGCAAAGGACAGGACCGCTCAGCGGTTCACCCATCCAAGCAGCAGCCACGCTCAACGTTGCTTCATTCGGTTATTATCTCGCAGTATACTGCGAGATATAATATAATACACTACCCGCTACACTGCGGCTAAAGCATAGAGCGGGCTAAAGGGACAGTGTACTGAAAGTGAAAACCCAATACGTAGTAACTGTTGTCACTGTTGGGCTGGAACTGAAAATTGAGCTTATTTAGTGTTTGGAAATGTTTTCTATTTTAACCTGATATGTGGGTCATACGTCATTATTCCATCACAGGGGAGGAATTCAAAATTTTGACGACTTTCGGGGGGGGTGTTATCATTAGGGTATATGGTCGGTTGTAACGTAAATATTGTAATAAGTTGTTAACATTGAGGCCAATCATTAATATTGGTTTTGTAGTGGGTAGACTCTAAACAAAATTTTGACGACTTTGGGGGGGGGGGAGTTATCATTAGAGTATATGGTCGGTTTGTAACGTAAATATTGTAATCAGTTGTTAACAATGAGGCCAATCATTAATTGATTTTGTAGTGGGAGGACTCTAAAATGTGTATAACCCTAAAACATTCCTAATTCCTTACAAAACAAACTGAAAACTGTCAACTAAAAAGAAAGCTGTCTGAACATGACGCTAAATCAGGTGTCTAGAGAAAGGTAAGCTGTTACCTTTTCTCCAGGGGAAAACAGAATAATGAAAACACCAAAATCCATTCCAGGAGACTTACAATATTGTCAGCTACAACCCTCCCTCCATCGCCCTCCCCTCAACCCCCCTCCCCGGTTGTTGTCAGATAATTTGATCTCTTGTGAAATATAATCAACTCTGTTTGTTTCCACCGATTTCAAGACCAAAGTAATAGTCAATAACGCTTTACAGCCATTGATTAGGTACAAACATATGCCATACAATAATTAAACAGTGTAATAGATTTTGAAGTTTATTTTAATCTAATACATGATATTAAAACTGACATTAAACGACTATGAGTAACTTATCAGAATTCCTTTTTAAAATATAAATATTTATGTTAAATATCCTGTTTTTCTCAAATACATTGATGTATTTTTTTAGCACAGAGTAATTTGCCTAAAGAAAATATGTGTATCGAATTAATTTTGAAAAGTCCTGATATGTAAAAGCATGGAAAACTGTGCAATTGTTGAATATATATTTATATATATGCAAAAGGTATTAGAATGAATGAGAAAATCATGTAAAACAATCTTTTAAAAGAAAGACAAAAAATCAAAAGGTTTAATGAAAAATGTGTTAATTTTTAGGAACGCCTTTTTAATTTAAAATATATTAATTATCTATATGAAATTGTTGCGACGTTTCATTACGAACATATACAGAATGTATATTTATCTGTCCGTAAATTACTAAATTTCAACATAAATGATTTTTCAGGCCAAAATAAATAAAGTATAGTCCAATACGCTATTGCTTAGTTTACCATCTGCCTGTCTACTTGTGTTTTAGGTGAATAAATTATGTATTTTAATTAACTAAATGTATTTTTTTATATCCCTAGAACTGCCCTTTGCGGCAGTTTGGGTCGGAACTGCTCCATATTTCAAGCCGAAATCTATGGTATCCTAGCCTGTGCCAACCTAGGCCTCACCAGAGGGTACCAGGGAATGAACATCTGTATAATGTCAGACAGTCAGGCAGCTCTTAAAGCTCTTGACTCCAACAGCATTTCATCCAGGCTTGTGTAACACTCTCTGCAAGCTTGGATCACGCAACTTTGTGCGTCTTGGTTGGGTACCGGGCCACACAGGCATAGGTGGCAACGAATGCGCCGACAGGCTTGCCAAAAGCGGAGCAAGCATGCCATACACCGGTCCAGAACCGAGTTGTGGTATAAGCAAGTCAGCCGCTTACCAAAGTATAAACAAATGGTCCAGGAAGGACACACCGCTTGCGGTGGCAGAGTCACCAAGGACAAGCACTCGGCAAAAGACTGCTTGCTGATTCTAGCTCCGGCTTCACCAGATGGCTGATGGGGCTGGGCAGGGATCGGGTTAAGCAAGTGATTGCCTTGGATCACTGGACACGGCCACTTCAGGAAACACCTAAACACTCTAGGTTTACGAAATGAGGACTCGGAGTGTAGACTCTGCAGTAAGTCTGAAGAGACTGCAAAACACATAATACTGGACTGTGAGAGACTGGGAGCAAGGAGGAAGGGCTCTTTTCCGTGATAAACAACCAGGCGACGAACCAGATGCTAGTTTTGGGGGAAAGCTTCTTAGCCTAATTAAGGGCACAAAGATAGGCTTACCCCTCTAACATCAAAGGGGCACACAATAAGCTCAGGTTGACGTGTGAGGATCTGTGAATCCACCCCAATACCCTAAAGCAAAACTAAATGTATACAATTCAAACTTTACAAAATATTCAGTATAATTAAGAACTATTTTGAAAAAAGTTGGAAAAATATAAACCTTCTAAATGGCGACTATACAAATTTTCAAACTATAATTGCTCAAAAACAGAAGTTTTTTATGAAAAATGTATAGTAATACTAGTTGGCCAAGCCACGCTTTGCTTTGGCTTTGTTTTTATATTATTAATATTATGTACAAAATTATTTAATGCATTAAATATATATACAGTATATATTTTTAATATAATTTTTTCAATAAACATTGAATCACAAAAAATACTTGCTTCACCAGGACTCGAACCAGGACCTCTCACTTGCCGGGTGAATGTGCTACCATTACACCACAGAGCCCATTTCATTCGGATAATATCAAAGTACCTACTAAATTTTATTAACATATTTCTTCTTGCTTTTAAATGAGTTGGTCAAATAAAAAACAATTAAGTTAAACGTCCATTAC
>NW_025779843.1:0-54362 GCF_021130785.1 Homalodisca vitripennis
TTGCCGGCAAAACTCGTTTTAAATATTTAATTCCATCAGGTTTTTCAAATCATTTTCATCAAGTTTGTTCGAAATAAAATCTTTAATCGCTTTCTTTTCGTTCAAAAAATTGTTGTTTCCAGCCTTTTCTTGAGCATAGATATAATTTTATAATTCCATCGAGTTTTGTCAAATCGTCGATATATCTGTACTCAATCTTATTATCATTGTATTTTCTCACACCTGATCCTTCGATTCGTTTTTCCCAAATTGGTTTAATCAAATTGAGATATTTTTTACCTTTACTTGACTTTGGTTTCTTAGTTGATGGATCATTATTTTTGTAAATTGAATCAGATTTCCATAAAATTTCTGTATACTTTTTCAAGTCTTCTTCAGAATATAAACCGTCTTTTGGAACATCAGTGCCTGTTAATAATCTCCATAAACCTTGAGTTCCTTCATATGTTTTTTCATTAATAATGATATCATTATGCTCAAAATTCACGGGCAAATTTCCAATCATAAAACTTTTCTTTTTTCTGTCCCAATACAAACCAAATTTATCATCCTTTGCTCTAGGAAGAAATTTTTTACCAATTTCACCAATTATTATATCCGTTGTTCCAGGACTTATTGGTTCAACTATGGTAGAGTCTTCAATGATTCGAGGTCTAAATGGTGTTGAAGATGGTAATTTTGGCAATTCAAACTCAGATTCTGGTATCGAAATATCAGCAAATTTGTCGTACAACTGGAACCAAATTCATCAAATTTTGATTATCGCTTAAAACATTTTTCAATTTTTGCCCTCAACATTTTTTTATTGCAGATGTTACAGGTTTGATTAATTTTTTGAATAAATTCTTGTTCTTTTTCATCAATTTCGAATCTGTTCTTTAAATTCTTTGATTAATTTCTTTTCTATTTGATCAAGTTTTTTTTTGCTTCTTCTTCTGAAGTTACGTTCGCCCATTTATTTAGGAAAATTTTTGAAACGTAAACGTGGAACGTGGAAACGTGAACACGAAACGAGAACACGAAAACGTGGAACGTAAAACGTGAACGTGGAACGTGGAAACGTGAACACGAAACGAGAACACGAAACATGAACGTGAAACATGAACGTGGAAACATGAACGTGAACGTGGAACGTGAACGTAAAAACATGAAAACAACTAGATTATCACACGTTTTATATTGGAAAATTTATTCAAATATTTTCCATTTTTTAGGCTTCAAAGTTAGATTAATAGTTATAAATCCATAGTCTTCTTTCCAACTTTTATCACACAATTCATTAAAGTGGTTAAAACTCATATCATGATCCCACATAATTGTTTGTAAATCTTTCTCGAATAGTGATCGTCTTGCTTAAAATAACACACAACATATTCAAATTATTTCTAATAACTTGTTTATCAACCTTTGAAAAGCATTGAGAAAGATAGATACAAGAGATATTTTTGTGACGAGACATTACGAAATATTCCTTAATAACGTCCCTGATTTTCCAAAATAACAATCATCATCAAAAACGATTAACGGAATTGGGTTTACATTCGCTTAACGGAACTATGTCCTCAGACGCATTATAAAAATGTGATATTTTTTTTTTTGTTTAAGTTTTTTCTCAATGTTTTCAAAAATCTTTCTTGTAATTTTTTTATAGGCGTCCCTGTTCTAAAGATTTACTAAAAACATACAAATTGGAATTAAGGAATCAACCTATTGTAGATAAAAATTCAATAATAAAGTTGTTTTTTTTTCCACATCCACTTGAACCAACAATTAACAATCTGATTGGTTGATCTTTCTTATTTTCTTCAAACGTTTGAAGTTTTTATCTGATCTTTTTGCTTTAAAAAAATTTCTCCATTTAAAT
The DNA here is from genome assembly GCF_021130785.1 of Homalodisca vitripennis. Lineage (NCBI taxonomy): Eukaryota > Metazoa > Arthropoda > Insecta > Hemiptera > Cicadellidae > Homalodisca > Homalodisca vitripennis. The sequence continues at coordinate 1,865 of NW_025779843.1, forward strand.
AGAAGATTTTCATCTTGAAGCAACGCTTGCGAAAATGAAGCTGTTCAAGTTGACTTCAGAAAGCTCTAAATTAGTTTTAAACTTGGAACATCCTATACACTTAGAGGAAGAATCAAATTATTTTAATCGGTTTAAGCGGTTTTTATTCTGACAATTTTGTAATAAATATTAGTGAAAGTTCTCCTTATTGTATAGGATTTAGTGAGAAGAACATAACAAAATATTATGGTTTAAACAAAGGATATTATACTTTCGATCAAATAAAAAAAATTCCCTTAAAAATTATCTTAAAACATTCAAAACAATCAGATAAATCTTTAACACTTTGACGAAAACAAGTTTGAAATGCAAAAAAATTATCTCTCTAATAAAATTCAAATAAAATCACCAGTAAGAATAATGTTTTCAGCAATTATTGTAGAATTGTTAGGGTTTTGTTCAAGAGAAACTATTGAGCCAAATCAGGTAATATTTAGGAAATAAAAAACGCCAAAAAATTTAGAAATTGAAGTACATTGTAATCTCGTTGAACCTAGTTTTGAAAATCATACCGAACATCTTCACAAAGAATCTGAAATTTTGTACACACTTTTTTTCCCCAAATGTTGCTTATGGATCAAAAATCAGTGAAAAAACCAAAATGAAAATCGATTATATTCCAATTAGAAAAAATATTAAAAGAATTCAAAAAATCGTTCTGACTATTCAAGACTCTGAAGGAAATCTATTAAAATAAATGAGAGTAAAACACACAATATATTTAAGATTGTCGAAAGAATGGATGAATCAAGGGGGGGGGGAGAACGAATCGTTCTTACCTTCAAATTTTCAAAGAAAACAACTTTTGAATGTATAAATTACCAAGAGTCTATTCCATAGACCCCTTAACAAATCTTCATCCTGACCCTGTTTTTATCAATGAATCTGGACTTTATACTGAAATAAAAATTACTAGTTAAATTTTATTTCTATCTAAAATGGAGTCAGTTGTAGACCTACTCAATAATCAACTAAAATTCAATAACAAACATATCTTTACGATTGTTGACGAAAACAATGTGATCTGGTTTAAGGCTAAAGACGTAGCAAAAATTCTAGAATATGAAAATACTATGCAAACGATCAGAATAAACGTTGACGAAGATGATAAAAACTTCTATTTTAATCTAAATATAAGGGGGGCTATAAATAGCTTACCTTCAAACTTCCAAAATAACACTGTTTTCGTTAATGAATCTGGACTTTATTCTTTAATTTTGAGATCGCATAAACCAGAAGCGAAATTGTTTAAAAAATTGGGTTACGAAAGAAGTATTACCTTCCATTAGAAAATATGGTGAGTACAAACTCAAAAACGAAAATAAGCATTTAAAAGATGAAATAAAACAGTTACAAATTTTCAGGTCAAATGAAATCCTTTGAAAATAGAGAATCAAGAATTGCGAATGGAATTAATGAGAAGAGAGATATGGTATGTAAAGATTTTGATAAGAAAAAACACCATGTTTTGTGTTAATTAAGAAGAATCACATGTGGGAATATCCTTATTACGTTATCAGAGCTCAGAAGAAACGAGAAATACCAAACCGATTAAAACATCTAAAAATAAAATATCCTGAATTAGAGATTTTGTTCATTGATGAACGAACCAAATTCTATCAATCTCTACAACCAAATGAAAGAATCTTTGAATATTTTATACAACGGAAATCAATTTTTACTACAAATATGGCAGAATCTCGACTGATTTATAGAATATCTAAATTACACGATGAAAATGTTTTCTAAATTTTACTAAAAACTCTCGATTTATTATATTTTGTTTGTAAATGTTTAGCATAACTAGGTAACCATTGTAAAATCTTTTTTTTTCATATTCACAAAGGCATTTCGTTTTTATAACTTTCGCTGAAAATTTTTTTAGCACAATCTTTGCAAAAAGCATCTTTTCTATCTTTACTATACTGCCAGTTATTAAATTCAGAAATATTTTTAATTTCTTTACAAAAGTAACACTTTTTCTCTTCTAAAGTTAATTTGTTCATTTTATCGTATAATTCCTTACAATAACAGTCTTTTCTATTCTCTTCTTGACACTTTGTACATTTCTTTTGAGACTCCATTTATATAGAAAAAATTATTACACGATGAAAATGTTAAACTCTTGAATTATGATATTTTGTTTGTAAATGTTTTTGATAATTATTTAAACCATTTTATAGTTCTTTCCACATTCACATTGAGTATCTTCATAATATAATCTATGGTGATTCTTCTTTACACAATCTTTACAATATGAGTCTTTCTTATCTCTACTATAGTGATCACTATTAAACTCTGAAATTTTTTTAGTTTCTTTACATTTAAGACATTCTTTCTCTTCCAAAGTTAATTTTTCTATTTTATCATACAGCTCTTTATGATACTTCCTATAACAATCTTTACAATTATAAATAATTCCATCTTTTCTACTTTTATCTTTATAAAAAGCTTCAAAACCTTTTATTTCTTTGCACATTGAACATTTCTTTTGAGCCTCCATTTATATAAAAAATCTTTGACTTTCTCAATTCATATTCATAAAACTTTCCGGTTATTTCTTCATTATTTAAATCTTTTATACTATAAGTTACAGGATCTGTGTTATTAATTTGATAAATCACAAAGATTTCTCTTGACCAATTGTTCTTATATTTGTTCGAAAATGTTTGTTTTTTACTAACAATTCTTACATGATCATTGACTTTAAATTTTAGTTTTCGTGTGAATTTCTGGTGGAACATACTTGAAAACGGTCTCTAATAACTCCTTTTCTGCATCCTTATCTACGTCTTTGGGCTTCATTTTGATTGTGCTGTGAACTGTATCGTTATAATTGTTTACGATTTTTTGAAGAATATCGATCCATTTAAAGTTTTTATTAATCTCAAAAATTACTTTCATTCTCTCATTTTGAGTTCTGTTATATCTCTCTACAATACTTGATTTCTCTTCGTTTTCAGTATGATAAATCTTAATGTTGTATTTTCTCAAAACTTCGTTAAATTCTTTATTTTTAAACTCTAAACCCTTATCTGTATGAAGTAGATTTGGCGGTTTGTGATTGATTCTTTATCGCGTCTTTTTACTATATCTTCGAAGGCTTTTGAAACATCTTTACCGTTTTTTCTTTTGATAGCTCTTGACCAAGCATATTTTGAGAAAGTATCAATAACATTTTACATATACTTGAATCCATCATTTTGATCCGAATAGTTAGACATTATAACTAAATCTGCTGCCCATAAATCGTCAATTCCTAATGTTATAATTTTTCTCTTTTTAAACTTCTTTCGTACTGGTGCATGAATTTCTCTAGCTTTCAATCTCGATTTCTTCCTTATTCTTAGATTCTTTCTTTACTTGTTTTTCATTTGGATTCTTTATAAATTTACTCTTATTTGTCTTACATTTTGAACATTTTGCTGCAATTCTATACAACCCGTTTTGAGTTTGAACGATTTTAGAATCTATATTTTTCGTTTTTTTTCTTGCATTTGTGGCAGTGAATCAAATCATCTTCCATTTACATGTCAAAGTTTCCAAGTTTATTTAACTCATCTAATATATCAGATTTTGCTTCATTTTTATAGCCATAAGGTACTGTATCGATCTTATTTTCTAGAACGATTCTCTTATCATCTTTAGCGTTCAGTGCTAACTTGTTTATAGTGGACGGTGTACAATTCATGTTTATAGCTTTTTTATTACAGTCATCTCCCTAAATTCTTCTTTATCTTCGAACAAACATCTCTTTAAGTTTTCGATATTTATTGTTTTTATTTACAACGCTTCTCTTAATTCCTTTAACACCTAACTGGGTTTTTTATCTAGATATTTGTACGAGTACATCTTAGACCTTAAACCACAAAATTCTTCTAAAACTTCGCTATTTAACTCATCTTTGAATTTCCCTATTACCTTCTTATTTTTAGTAGTGAAACATTCATGATCTTTTGGATAATCACTTGTATCAAAGTTCATCTATATTTTCTTTAATAATTTTTAAAAGGATCACGTTTCAATTCTAGAAAATAACTGTCTGTATCCATGTAACACAGATTCAAATCTGGATCAAACTTCTTTAATTTGTTGTAATAAAACTCGTTACATTAGCAATTTTGAGAGGTCGAGAACTTGAAAATCCTATGTAAATCAGTTTGTTAAATTTAACCTTTTGTTTGTACATGTGACTCGCTATACAGTTGTCGTCAAAGATGTTAAAGCATTTTGAAATTTGTTTTCTTAGCTTGTTTCATTGAAAATTCTTCATTTCCAAGCTTAATATCACATCTGTTTCTCACATTTTCCATAGATTTTCCAAAAACTGAGTTGTTCATCAGCTTATAAAAGTCCTTTTCAAAAGTCGCTTGTAGCTTTGGTTTCTCATGTTTGTGTTAAAATCAATGTATTCTTTCATAAAAGGCTTCTGATCGAATGCAATAACTCTATTCACATGTTTCAAAATCATACCTTGTTCCAAATAGAAACTTCAAATTTCTCGAATGAACAACGTATTCAGTTTTATCCAGTAGAGTTGTGCAAAGTTTGTTTTTAAAATGTTCTGGAGCAAGAGGTAAATCCTTGTGATGTTCGTGTAAATTCGTTGGATATACAAGATCAACTTCGAGAATATAGCCATAATCTTCGTCGCCAGTGAGTTCTAAAATTGTTTCTTGCCACTCTTCTTTTGTATACGTTTTAGGATCCATCCACTTGATATCACTAAACGGCAGTTTTTTGCATAAGACCATGCCCATAAAGGTTGTTTGCATCGAGATAGAGTAAATAGTTTTTCGGGCTTTGTCTTATCAAAATATTTCAAATATTTGTTATTTGCTTTCACATATCGTTTAATACACTGAGAAATGCCTCCGCGAATACCTTTTCGATCATCAAATACATATTATAATCACTAATTAATTGTAATTCTATCTTCGTTAATTTTAACATTGCGTCCCATGCGAGACTGGGAGCTGTTAGATAGTGTGCCGGATCGAGTTTATAGCAATTCAAACAAAATATTCCTAAAATTTTCAAAGATATCAGCGAGCAATAGAACATCTTGAATGTTATAGAGATTCAGAGTAATTTCCCAAGATTTTTCTCTTTTAATTTGTTCCAAACGCTCAAGTAGTGTTGATAATCTTTCTCAGATATGCTCTCGTCTGTCAAAAGGGAATAGAAATCTTGAATTCTCAATTCTTCTGTGTAATCAAGTTTTTCAATACTGTCGATAAATTCATAGGGAAAATATGCCTTTTCCAGATAGAATTTTAAAGATTTCTTCTTCGTCATTTGGCTGTCTTTCTATAATTTCATTCAGTCCATCCTGTATAAAATGATTTGTATGTTTGAAGTCTTCTTTCTTTAGATTTTTCGCTAATTTTTCAATAGACGAGGCCATGAATCTAAACGTGTCTACGAAAGAGAATTTTATGAACTTTCTAGGTTTGTCACCATCAAACTCATACCCGTATCCAGAATTTACAGAGTAATTTATATATATCGTTCATCGGTGTTTGCAATCAAATCAACATTACCGTATTGTTTTGCCAATTCTTTTATGTACAAATGCGTATCGTAATTAGACATATTGTGACAGAAAACGGGAATATTCTGAGGAAATTTCAAATTCAGATTACAAATTCTATGAGCTGCACCTCGAAATTTTCCAGTCAAATGACAGTGATCTCTGCATTTTTTTGAATGCATCATAAGCAGAACTCCAATTATCTGGTAAAAACCCTAAAGTTTTTTCAGTGTCTTGATACGATATTTCTTCACAAATGTGGCAAAGATTTGAAATTTTGATACGAAATTTCTTCTTCGTCAGTCAATTTCATGGGCTTCATGTTCTTTGAATTATATTTTTTAGCTATGTACTTCGATAATTTATTGAGTTCTTCAAACAATTTTGCAGGAACGTTCGGCAACTCTTCTTCATTTTTTGCTCGATAACATATCGGCTTGTACATACGATTTGGTCACATTAGACACTAAATATAGAGTAAAACCATAAGGAATATGCTTCTGAACCTTGGTTGTAGTCGATCTTTGTGGATTGTTTTTGCATGTGGGAATCTTCTCTAATATGCTTTCAAAATCCATATAAATAACGTACGGATGGCTAAATTTCTTTTGGTAATTGGTAAATTTAGTTGTTTGACCCCGGAAGGAAACGGCATAATTGGCTTGCAAACTTCATGTTGCTTACAAATTTCTAAATGATCTGATAAAGCACTATATTTTGTAGAAATGGCTTAAACATCTTCGACACAAGAACGTCTTGTGAGCATTTTTTGATATCTGTGAACTCGCTAATCTACTTAAATCTGTTATCAAAACATAATGGGATTTATCATCTTGTTTAACATACAATAAATCAACTTCTAAACTTGGCGTCATAAACTTCTGAAATTTGCAACGGTACTATGTGTAGTTTTTCATCAAAAGTATAGACATTTACAGACATTTTCGGATACTTGTACTTTGCTTTGCTGCTTCGTTTTTCAAATAATTGTATATCTTTTTAAAGACATAGGATAGTCGAATCCAGAAAAATATCTCATCGTTCACGAATTTTTCGTATTGTTTTGCTCTGTCAACATGAGTCTCGGGTTTTTCAATAGCGCATCGGATAGAGTAAATAAAGCAATAATCATCTTTATTTTTGATATTTACACAAGCTTTTTTATCTTTGATTTCCTTTGGTAAATCGATATATGATCCTGCGTTCATAAATTCATGTTTATTAAGGCTCAAAATCAGTTGTTTACAACGTTTTAATGTCCAACCAGAGCCCTTATTTGGATGATTCGTTTGTTCTCGATGTGTTAATTTATTAAATTGCTTAGTAATAAAGTCGTTTACGTCGAAGATTTCGTCTGCTTTTATAGTAAAGTACATTGGACAAGTTTGTGTTTCACCGTTCACTAAAGTTCGTTCGTATTCGCATTCTAAAGAGAGATAGCCCTTCATATTTTTAACGGTTTCTTGAAATTTTTCGATTAAACTTTTAATCTCTGGCCTCATAATTGATAGATATTTGTAAATTGACATGAACTTATCGTTTAAATTCGTTAAAATGTATTGCTTGAAAAGACCGTGTATTGAGGATAAAACTTCTACATCAATGATATTTTTAGGTTTTTCGTTAAGAGTTTTGTCAATTTCTTCGATCATTTCAGACTTAGTTTTATCGTTTGTTTCTAAGGACAATTTTTCAGCGATTGATTGAATTTTTTCATCATTAAATAGATTGAGATCTTTTTTATCTTCCTTAAAGCTTTTCTTTAATTCACACGCAATTTTTCTATATTATACATGTTTTGGTGATCGGCAATTTGATTTTTCTTTAGCCCAAGTCCTCAAATAATTTAGTTCTTTATTATAAATTTCTTTGTTCTTCAAATGATTTTTCGAATTGTAATGACGAGTATAGTGATGTTCAAAAATGTCTTTTTTGCAGTATGGGCACTCTATCTTTTTCCGCTCCCATATTTAAAGAGCAAAAATTTGTAAACTAAAATTTTGAGAAGTAGTGATTTTTGACACAAATCAGCACAATTTCTGGTCAAATGTTTTTCAGATTGTTCTATTTAAAGAGCAAAAATTTGTAAAATTAAATTTTGAGAAGTAGTGATTTTTGACACAAATCAGCACAATTTCTGGTCAAATGTTTTCAGATTGTTCTATTTGTTATAGAAAAATCTTTTAACTAAATTTAGTTAAAAGATTTTTCTATAATAAATGGCAGCGCTGTTACAAGAGTTGAATAAGGTTGGTGAACTAAGATTCAAAGAATATAAGAAATTAGTGGAATTGGAAGAAAAAAAGAGATATAGAATCTTGAATTTGGAGAAAATGAAAGATAAAATTCGGGTTTACAATAATTGCCGAGTTGGAAGATTGTAAAGTTCACTTACCGAACAGATTTTTGACTGTTTTGGATGAAAAAAAGATTAAAGAATTAAACAAAAATGAAAAATTACACTTGATTGTTACTGGAAAGAAGACTATAAAAGATAAAGACTGTGTTACAATTTAACTTTGTAGAATAAAGATTTTTTATTAAGATTTTTTGATTTTTTCATTAAAACAGCTTATAAATGTAGAAGCAAACATTGAACAGTAAAACAGCTAAAGATTCGGTTATTTAACATTCGTGCTTTCCTGTTAGATTTTATTAGATTTGTTTATGGTTCAATGGACAGTATTTTACATTGATTTTCTGTCTGTCCCAAAAGTGGTCTAGAACCGGCATATTCATATCTACTTATATATATATATATATATATATATATATATATATATATATATATATATATATATATATATGTATATATTTATGAAGGGATGGTATTGCAATCAAAGTTAGTATTATTGTTTAAGAATATCACTGTAGTTATATATGTCAGTCTGTCCTGTGCAAGGTCAGACTTTCAGGTGTCATAATATCCAAACTTTTCCCATAATCTACCACATTAACACATTGAAGCTGAAAAATCGGGTCAAATTATTGGATATGTTTTTGAATATCAGGTGACATAAATAGCAATGATTAACATAGAGTTTTATACTAATTAAAAAAAAATACAAATCATAATTGTTCTAAAGGACATATCGATTTCCTTTTAAGCCTCATTCTGTTCGATCTCATGTGCCACTGGCCTGTGCAAGGATCTTGTCATGCGGAATAAGAAGGGGGTCGATATAGTACAAGATCGATTATGATAAAAAGTGTTACGGTCACAGACAGGATTTGAATCCGCTCTATGTCTCAGATTCAAAGATCGACGTTTTAGAATAGCACTATATTATTTGTAATACTACGAATTTTAATAAGGTTAAAGATTTTAATTTTCTTATAGCTTTAAAGATATTTCCACACTTCACTTGGCATGTAAGTAAATTGCATGATCTAATTTAATCTTCCTCCTCTGATAAAACTGAGTTTTCTTTTTCTGTCGAAATGGATTAGCCTATTTAACGCGCTCTGTGATATGAACCCATGTAAATACGGTATTGTCTAGTATAAAAGTTAAAATAATCGGTCGTAAGTCGCGTAGGCGTCGGTTTGTGTTAGACTCAGTCTGTACTCTGATTAGTTAACTGTGTGCCTTTTATCGGTGCGATATCGTTAGTGCGATACGATGCCTTCAGTGCTTAAGTCATTTGCAACATTCGCCAATGTACATATAATTTTTAATACTTAATAGTAAACATTAAAACTATTTTACAATATAGGATATATAATGTTAAATTTATATTGTTATGAATTGAGTGACATAATAGCTTCTAGTATTTTGCGATAATATGTGAATGCTTCAGATATTTATACAGGGTGATTCAAAACTAAACGGCAATCTCTCGGGAGCTTATTCTATAGCTAAAAACAAGTAAAAAAGTTCATATAACCATATGCCCGGAAACGCTTCGTTAGCGAGTTACGCCTAGCGAAAGATTTCGCCCGGATTTCAGAACCCTTGGTGAAGTCAGGCCGTATAAAAATGGTAAAGGTAGTTACAAAGATACAAATACGATTGTTTTTTATGTTTTTATATCTGAAAAATTTATTACAATTCATCCCAGAGCTGTAAATGCAATACTTTTAGAGATATCTTACGTAAAACACAAGAATTGGTGCAAAGAAATAACACATTTTTGTGTTTAACGTAAGATTACTTCCATAAATGTTAAATAAAGGTCATTTTTTTCTTAAACAGATTTGTAGAACATTTAATTCTGAAAAGATTCATGTGAATTACTTAGGAAAAAAATTAATAATAGGTATTGAAATTTAGCTTTATTTAAAAATAAAACAGACGCACAAAAATGCATATTCTTATCTGCATAAAATATTAACTAATGTTTAGGTTGTGAGTAACAGCTGATCATTTATTCTAGACTGAACATTAACATAAAATGTATTTACCTTTATAAAACTGTAATAATCACCTATAATAGTTGCTCAAAGTGTCCTCCGTTGTTACCAATGCATGTTTTCGCACGACGAATCCACTCTTTTCTAGCGCGTTTCATAACGTTTGGAGCATTCTTGATAGGTTCTGCCGCCTCTGTAATGCGATTACGTAACTCCTCTATGGTGTTAATCCGTTTTGAATAAACAATTGACTTCATCCAACCCCATAAGAAAAAGTCTGCTGGCGTGAGGTCAGAAGAACGTGGTGGCCATTTTACTGGTCCATTTCGACCAATCCATTGTCTACCGTATGTATCATTTAAATAGTTTTTCACATCATTAGAAAAATGTGGAGGTGCTCCATCGTGCATAAACCATGCATTTATTCTGTTTTGAACAGGAATATCTTCCAAGAGGGTAGGTAGGTTTGTTCTTAAAAAATTTAACTACGCTACTCCATTAAGTCGATTAGGGAGGAAAAATGGACCAATCACATTATCACCCAGAACACCAAGCCATACATTGACTGAAAATGTATGGTGAAAATGCCTCGTCGCAGTTTCATGTGGGTTGTCGTACGCCCAAGTATGGGTATTACGAAAATTTACAATTCCATTTCTAGTAAAACAGGATTCATCAGTAACGAGAATACGCCGAAGAAAATACTGATGTCGTAAACAATTTCTTCTTAACCAGCGGCAAGAACATCTTCCGTTTATTAAGATCTTGCGGTAATAAGTCTTGAACACGTGTTATATGGAATGGGTACAACTGTGCTTCATGAAGTGTCCGCCATACGCTTGACTGGCAAATATTTAACTGACGTGATAATCGTCTGGTGCTTGTGGTTGGTGATAATTCTACAGCATTTATTATTGCTTGTTCATTATTATAGTTCCTTGCGCTACGTTGACGACCAGTATCTATTCGCTTCGGTTTAAAGCTACCAGTTTCTCTAAGTCGTCTCTCCACAGCTTCAAATGTTTTGCGATCAGGTGTTCTTCGATGTGGAAAAGTATCACGATATTCCTGAACTGCAGCTAAACCATTCTTGTTAACTTTGCCGTAAATCAGTATCATGTCCGTATACTCTTCAAACGAATACATACCATTTACATTATCTGCCATTATTTACTAAGATAATTACATACACTTTTATAAAAATATTTAATAAAATATTTTAAAAATAAATATTTAATAAAATGTTTTTATACACTTGTATAAAATATTTCCAAATAATCACAGGATCTCACAAAATACAATCTTCACACGCCACAATACAAAAACCTCCATAAAGGTTATTCAAATATTACTTCATGAACTTAATTGTTGATCAGCTGATATTGCCAACCTTTGCAAAGAAAATATGACGATAAAAAGTGTTGAATAAATGATCAGCTGTTACTCACAACCTAAACATTAGTTAATATTTTATGCAGATAAGAATATGCATTTTTGTGCGTCTGTTTTATTTTTAAATAAAGCTAAATTTCAATACCTATTATTAATTTTTTTCCTAGGTAATTCACATGAATCTTTTCAGAATTAAATTTTCTACAAATCTGTTTAAGAAAAAAATGACCTTTACTTCACATTTATGGAAGTAATCTTACGTTAAACACAAAAATGTGTTATTTCTTTGCACCAATTCTTGTGTTTTACGTAAGATATCTCTGAAAGTATTGCATTTACAGCTCTGGGACGAATTGTAATAAATTTTTCAGATATAAAAACATAAAAAACAATCGTATTTGTATCTTTGTAACTACCTTTACCATTTTTATACGGCCTGACTTCACCAAGGGTTCTGAAATCCGGGCGAAATCTTTCGCTAGGCGTAACTCGCTAACGAAGCGTTTCCGGGCATATGGTTATATGAACTTTTTTACTTGTTTTTAGCTATAGAATAAGCTCTCGGGAGATTGCCGTTTAGTTTTGAATCACCCTGTATAGCACTATTTACAGTTATGACAGTTCTAAAGCTAATAATTGTTTTAATTAGTAACTTATAATTTAATAAAGTTTTCTAAATTTATGAAACAACACATAAAGTATATGAAACTCAATTATGCTATAAATACGAACCTATACAACTAAAGATTTTGCCTTCAAAAATCATTTACTCTTATATAAGCATTAAATGTAAATAAGAATTTACAATTAAACTGTACGTCAGAGGCACGACACTTACTATTACTATCACGCCTAGAACCAGTTATCAGTGTTCTATGAAAGTGTATCAATGGCCTTGAGCTTTCCAGAGTGATGTAAACAAAATATACGATCCATATAACAAAATCATCCCCGAGGATACGCATAGTGGCACGGATCCAATCAATGCTAGATTTATGTTAGGGAGAAGTTTACCACGAGCAGGTTTATTGTCCAATATCATTACAGTAGTCCATCTTACAGTTACGGTAAGAAAGATTATACGCTTACGTACAGGTTTGTTTTTCAATATCATTACAGTAGTCTATCTTACAGTTACGGTAAGAAAGATTACACGCTTACGTACAGGCTTATTGTCCAATATCATTACAGTAGTCCATCTTACAGTCACGGTAAGAAAGATTACACGCTTACGTACAGGCTTATTGTCCAATATCATTACAGTAGTCTATCTTACAGTTACGGTAAGAAAGATTACACGCTTACGTACAGGCTTATTGTCCAATATCATTACTGTAGTCCATCTTACAGTTACGGTAAGAAGGATTATACGCTTACGTACTTGTTTATTGTCCAATATCATTACAGTAGTCCATTTTACAGTTACGGTAAGAAAGATTACACGCTTACGTACGGATGCTGTGATATGGACGAGTGTACTATAAAGAGCTTTACTCTCATTTGTTTTGTTGGTATAAAAACAAATTTGTTATATTAAATGTTAGCTGTTGAATGAGCTTGAATCCAAACAAATATTTAACGTTCATCGTCACTTTAAAATATCTATACATACAACATTTTAATTCCAACGGCTTCTGTTCCCTTAATATCCGCCCCCTCATGAGGCGTACGTGAATAAAATGTCTTTCTTGTATTTTTATATCAATAATCCTTGATACAGTCGTATTGTAAAGCAATCAGCAAAGGAACGCTTTTGCAAATCTTCTTTCCCACCCAGATATGATCGTTTGGTTATATAACCTTAAAAGACCAAAGTTCTTGGAAATGCAGGACTCTGAAAGGTATCGAAGTTAATACCAAAAGCCTACCATTTCAGCGTTGAAGATCTCTGGTTAGGGCTACTTATTGTGCGTTGTTTCCTATATCGGCCTTAGTAGGAACTAATAATGGCTCCTATTGACCGCACTATCTACGAGTATACAACAATGTCCCACTTCCTAGATTAAATACTCTTGGATTATTGGTTTTATAATTGTAATTTCTGCTAATCTGTTACCTTAGCCTAACTTATTACTATAACTGTTACCATAGCTAGTTAAGGGTATTTTTACTGACGTGATCCGTGTGCTTTTTTATATTGGAATGTATTTATGTGTTTAAATGCTTATTTTAGTGTTAAACATAATAGATAGTACTAGTTTTAATAAAAGTGTGTAAAGTAGAATAAATTAAACTAGTATGAATTTTGTCTTAAGAACATGAAATTAAGTTGTTTATAAAACCTCATGCTACCCAAACCAAGCAGACGCTTGATTTGTTTTATAATAATGAATGTGTTTAATATTTAAAATGTTTGTTCTTGTTGAGTTTACGTGTCTTTTATAAATATTTTTTGTAGTAATAACATTATTGTAGTACGTAACAATTTTTGCAGTACGCAAATCATTTGTCGCATATTATTACAATTCATTAGAAGTTGTGTTTTCGTTTCTTTATTTGAACAACAATTATATATTATTAATGATTTACAATTTGTTTGCACCACTTTTACAAATCAGAAATATCAACGTTGAGTTGTTAGAAAACATGTAAGTTTGTGTAACACATATTTCTGTCTCTCACTACTACGGGTTTAGACTTCTTACTCTAAGCTTTGTAATTACATTATCTAACAAACCACAACAATGAAGGTCTCCTCATATGAGAACTACTGTCTCGTGCACCTAACTCCACCTACGTGAACTATGCGGTCTCATACGGTAGACTATCCTAATTGGTACACTGACACTATACAACCTACACACAACGTAGCCATGGTGGGAAGGGTTGATTTTATGTGAATGATGAGATTAACCCATCTTCCTCTTAATACAGCGTCTGGAATATGATGCTGTTACACACTTTACTCCTGGAATCTGAAACAATATTCGTCTGAAGATATCCAAAAAAAAAGTCGCCAACGAAGAAGCTCAAAACGATCAGTCTACATCGTTTCGACTTCAGAGACACCTAGATTACAAAATACCAAATACAGTGTAATTTGGTAAATTTTCATTATCATTGTCTTGTTAGTGTGTAACAGCAGCAGATTCCAAACGCTGCATTAAGAGTGAGAGGAAGGTGAACTAAAGCTAAACTCTATATACATATTCTACAAGTTATTTTTGTGTATTATTACTAACGATTATTACTATTGGGTCCACTGAAAAAATCCTTCGTTTCAATTTACTCTGTGTTAAACAATGAGCAAATTTTAAGAAAAAAAGTACAATTTCTTACAGTACAGTTAAGAGTAAAGATAAAAAATCCACTTTACAAGAGATCCAAGTTTATAGGAACCAGCTCGAGCCAAGTTTGTCATGTTCCACGGTATGAAGTTTCCTTACAATGAAAGCTTAATGAACTTCTCGCAAAGTGCCGTGAGCTAACTGACCTATGCCAGGGATTCCTGGATGAAAAACCTTTGAATATGCATTACATTTTTACTTGTAACAAGACCAGAAATTTATAAGAACTATTAACAACTTTATGACCGTCAAATACTGTTAGTGATTTGGACGTTGTTGTATCAATTACAAACAATGAGTTGCTGCAAATCAATTGCTGCTTCAAAATGTAAGGTAAGTTCCTCGTAATGTGGTCTACTGTCATGTTTTGGTAAGATTGTGCTTTAATTCTTATTTGTTACAATAATAAAAAAACCTAAGTCAATATATTATATGAAGCAATGTTTATTCAGAAGCATTTCGCACAGATTTCTTTTTAATGTTTGTTGTATTAGGCTAATTTTATATGTTATTGTTTTAATAGTATGTAATTTTTAAAATAAATTAATATAGAAATATAAATTTATATGTATTCATTAAATATTTATAAGTGGCAAAGACCTAATTTAATATAAATAAAGACTGATTAATAAACAGTTCTCGCTGAGATGGTAATACATATAAATTTGACAGTATTTTAAATATTTCTGAAGAAATTGCATAGAATGTTATAGTGATGAATGCCTTTAGCTCGATTAAAAATTTTTTTTAGGGCCCAGAGGACCTGTTTAAGCTCGTCCGTTCCATGTGTACGATATAAATCTTGATATAACGCGTATATACACAGGGAACATGGTAAACAGGTGTCCCCTTAGCCTAATTGAAATGTCTTTATTGGAGTCAAAGGTCAAAATAAACTTCTAACATTTTTATTTTGACATTATAGATAGCCAAAATGACAACGAAAAAATTCCAAAACATTTTTGTAAACAAACTAAGTACAGTCCGGTAACATTTTCGCACTAAATACAACATGTGATGATGTTACCTTTGTTGGATTTGTTTGTTGGATTACATTACATTTTGTTAGATCCTTCGATACTCCATTGTATTTATAAATTTAAAGTGATTATTTACATTAATTTAATGCACTTGGTTTGTGTACAGTTATTTTGTTAACGATATATATCGTACTTAAGATCATTATGTCTCGTAATAATTTAAGGTTACTTTATTGCAATAAAACTAATTTCCAACTTTATAACACTGCATACTTATATACTACTTTAGAGGATAATACTAAAAATACTGGAAGAGGAAGCAACTGCTCATTAAAAACCAAATATGTACCACATAGTTGTGTTTAAAATTTTTTTACCGTAATAGTTGTATCTTTTTAAATAACTTAAAATAAATCTGATTTAGATTTTAAAATATTTATTCACTGAAACATATTAAGTATGTAATAGTCTTTTTATTTTATTGAACTGAATTAGGTGATTTGTAAGTATGTTTACGTGATATAGTTTTAAACGTATGATAAAATTTGTGCGGACCTTTCCATTAATTCATTACGGTACCAGATAATGTTATGCTTGATTATTTGGTTGAATAAATAGCATTCAGTATAAATAGGCAGAATATACTGACATGATAACCAACAAAATAAAATGTTCCCTTGTTTGTGAAAAAAAGAAGTATTGGTTTTCTAAAAATGGTAACTGAATGAAAAGTTTCTCTGTGTTACATTGTAACGAACTGAGAAGTTGATTGTATGCCACATTTATTAGTACTTTACAAATCCCCTGCAGTGACTTTTACACTCACCACTGTTCTGCAGATGTATCGCTCTGCGATAAGATATGGCGAGGTAATCACCACCAGGTACTCAATATATTATTAGAAAAACAGTACATTACTAATACACCGCTTATCTGACAAATCATGTGGTAATAAATCAAATGAATTTCTGAAAATAATTTGATAATGAAATAACTGATAATATTAAACGATTTAATTCTTCTCTACGAGCATCAAGAAATAAATATTTCACAATAAATATTGAACTTACTCTGTATTTTAAAAATAATAGCAATACAATAAAAAACAACGCACAGAGAAATAAAAATTACTCATTAAATAATATAGTTAACAATGATTTCTAAGGTTTCACTATATAAAGCACATTCAATATAATTCTAATGATAATTATGGATGGTGGATAACCAAGACTCGTAAAACGACACTAAACGGCATTTATTTAAAGAGTTTTTAACAAATTTTATTACAGCAGGCACTTGATGAACAAGATTGTTACTGTTGTTTGCGTTTGTTTACTATGATGGTTAAAAGAAATTAAAACAAAGAACGAAACGACTAGCCCTTCCTTTTGTATTATTCTGCTTAATACACTACAACTAACAACTTTAAACTTAGCTTATTTAACTAATTAGTTATATGGTAAATGTTTTTATCTATCACCTATTTGTATGTAAAACGGAATTTCAAAAATGTTTCATGTGGGTTGGATTGCAAATAAAATAATATTTATAGTTTAAATGTAATAGTATAAAATAAAATAATCTTCAGTTAAAGAAATATTGGATACAAAATAAAATATGTGAAAACCATTATGAAATAGCGGGCAGGTGTTGCAAAAAGGTTTTGTGTGTTAGAGTGGAAAATGTGAAACGTTGTACAGATGGCAATACCAAATATTGGACCCATATTTCACTCCTTGTTTGACACCAAGAATCTGTCTCTAAAACTGAACGTCTTTAGGTTCAACGTGGTTTATAAAACTTTGATCAATACTTTGCTCCTTCCTTTGTTTCGTTTTTTACAGTTCCTGAAGAAAAAGAATAATGATTAAATAAGAAATTCTAGATTTTTTGTATTCTTGTAATTTTAATATTTTTATATTATTGAAATTCAATTATATAATTAAATTGGATTTTATGATGAATATTTTTTATTATTGGTATAAAATATACTTTTATTTAGTGAGTAATGATAAAAAATTATTTGCTTCAAACTAAAAAATAAATGATTTAAGATTGAAATTTAAAATGATTTAGACTCAACGAATTAAAAAGTATAGACTTTGGGAACAAATTCTCCTTCAGCTAATTTCACAAAAATGCCTGGTGTGGCCACGGGCTAAATATTATCCCTAAGAAAATATTAGTTGTTATGATAACACAATCTGAAACCCCCGTTTATTTTAATAAATTTATTTCCAAAAAAACTATACTATAAATGTTTGTAGTAACAACAATTATGTGACATCACTACATAAGATTACTACGCAAATAAACTATAATTTGGGGGAAAGTGAATAATAACTAACATAAAATGTATAATTAATAGTAATTAGTAAAGTTATATTTAAATAATTGTGAAAATCTGGATGATAAAGAGACTTAGTTATTTGGGAAAACGTAAACATTTTCCGGTTTATAAATCCTCTGTTAGTTGAAAATTAAGAATAATTATAGGCAAACTAGTTGAGTTTAATCGTCTAGCTTGAGTATTAAAACCCCATTTTTTGACAGGTTATGGTATTATAATAATAATCATTATTGTGTAGAGACAAATTGACAATTTCATTGTAAACGTCAAGATAGTAAAGTAACTAAATACATCATTTAAATGATATATGTCATCATAAAAAGTACAGTTCTTGTTTTATATCAGAACCTAATGCTTTCATGTAGATAATTATTTATAAATTTGAAGAATTGTTTTTCCATGGTTTAAGCAATAAATAACTATATGGAAAATCTCGATAGCTTCTTTGGAAGCAGCGTGAAATCTTTTTTCAACGAAGAGCCGAGGTTATTTGCGGAATATTGAAGATTATTCTCAGTGAACACATGATTCCAGGTCCATTTGTAGGTTGCTTTACAGGTCTCCAAATGGCTGTGAACATTCTTTTTTTGAAAAAGTTTGAGCATCTCTTAAATCGTCTTTCTCAAAATTCAATGAATTTCGTATTAGTTGGTGATCTTAATATCAATGTAATGGACCACACCAACCCCCTTACCCAGCGGCTTCGCGATGTTCTACGATCTTTTAACTTAAATTGGTCCGTGAATACACCGACACGAGTGACCGCGACGTCGAGTACTGCCATCGACAACGTCATTGCCAACATTTCTGACAACCACAGTCTCTGTTTTGAATACAGCGGTCTCTGACCATTTTGCGCAGGAGATAGTGGTTCATGGATGCAAACTACAAACTCAAAATTCAAAATTTCACGAGTTTGTAATTTTAAAAACATTTGCCATCTGAACAAACTTTTTAAAAATGAATCTTGGAACTTTTTAAATAACTTTCAAAACGTCAATGACATGTATCGGGCATTTAGTAATGCTTTCAATTACTATCTAGATGTTGCGTGTCCTTTTAAAAAAACAAAAATCAATTACCAAACCTCAGAAAATTTCATGGTTGACCAAGGGAATTCTCATATCTCGAGAAAAACTAAAATTCTTTCACAAAATCTTTATTGAATCTGAAAATGAACGTTTTAAACAATTTTTTAGAACATACCGGAGGATCTACAAGAAAGTCATACGAGCGGCTAAAGCCTATGACATCAATAGAGCCTTGGGTGAATGTAAAAATTTTTCAAGGACAGCTTGGAAAATTATTAATGATTCTTCTCGAGATACGAGTAAGGACAAGGGTTCCAGATTCATTTGTGATCAAAGTTGATGACACAATTGTTGAAGATCAATTACTAGTGGCAAATGAATTCAATAAATATTTTTCTTCTGTTGCCTCAAATGATCCGTCATTCACGGAAACTCAATCTTGTGGAAGGCGTGTTCCGGAGCGGTTGCGTCCATGGCTCTGCCTCCTGTGTGTGGGGATGAGATAGCACGTGTCATACAGGGATGAATTCGAAGAAAACAGGTGACGCAAATGGGATGTCAGTTTTGGTTACTTAAACGGTGCCTCAGGCACTTATTAGGACCACTCACAAAACTGATAAATTCCTCATTCGAATCTGGAACTTTTCCTTCTCTTTTGAAGACAGCCAAAGTCATTCCAATTTTCAAGAAGGACGATCCTTACATTTCCAAGCAATTATCGGCCCATATCAATTCTTCCGGTGTTCAGCAAAATTTTTTGAAAAAAATTTTCTATGAAAGACTTGAAAGCTTTCTAGAAAACAAGCGGATTCTGAATCCAGAGCAATTTGGATTCAGAAAAAACAAATCCACAATTGACGCTGGTGAACAACCTTTTGGGAAAATGTTGTCGATGGATTGGAACGGCGAGAACAAGTGCTTAGCATATTTCTTGACCTGTCCAAGGCATTTGACTGTGTGCATCATGAGACACTGCTGCACCAGTTGGAGAAATGTGGCGTTCGGGGACTCCCGCAGCTGTGGCTTGCTTCTTACCTAAAGGAGCGGGATCAGAGCGTGGGAGATTTCGAACGTCACATCTAACAAAATCAAAAATGCCTCATGGTGTCCCTCAGGGATCTATCCTTGGGCCTCTTTTATTCCTGATTTATGTCCAGTAGATTGAACTCGGTGATCCAACATGGGAAACTAGTTCAATATGCTGACGACACGACTCTCTGTTTTAAAAGCAAAACACTGCAAGAACTGGAAATCACAACGTTTGTTGAAGTGAATTCATGTATTCAATTCTTTTCTGAAATGAACTTGAAAACAAATCAAACCAAATCAAATTTTGTACATTTCTGCATTCGGCAGAATACACGTTCGGATGGGCCAAGCTGTATTTGTAGATAATGTCCTTTTAGAGGAAACATACTCTACAAAGTTTCTGGGAATGTTCCTTGACAGAGGGCTGACCTGGGACGACCACATCGACCACATATGTGCTAGAGTTTCCGCAGGTATATATGCCTTGCGCAACCTAGCAAAGTTATGTTTTCCCCCCAAAGTTTTAAAAATGGCCTACTATGGCCTTATCCATCCACACTTTGCGTATGGAGTAAGACTTTGGGGAGGCTGTGCCAAAAATAGATTGGAACGAGTATTCAGACTTCAAAAAAAGGCTGTCAGAATCATACAAAAGTTGAGTTTCAGAGAGTCGTGTAGGGAATCTTTTTAGGGAGCTTGGATTTATGACTTTGCCCTGCCTCTACATTTTTGAGGTGATTACGTACTGCAGATCAAGGTGTACTCTGATTCGTGGCAGGGGACGTTCACCAATATGAAACAAGAGGCAGGGACAACTATCGAACTCAGCATCACAGACTGGCGCTGTCGCAACATCTACCTCATGAAGTTGGTGTCAAACTGATCAATAGGCTCCCTGAAGGTATAAAGAATTCCAACAATCAAAATCAATTTAAAACTCGTCTAAGACGCCTACTGGTGTCTAGAGCGTTTTTACTCTGTCGATGAATTCATGATGAGCCGCTGGGATTTATGAGAGCATAGGATCTGAGGTCAGTGAGAATGTGTTTGAGAGAATGTATGAAGATGTAAGTTTGACTGTGTGTGTGAATGTATAAGGGGTTGTTTATAACTATAATTATAAGGGGGTTTCTTGAACGATTGCGATGCCAATGTTGAATTGTAAAGAAAATGCAATAAAAGATGATTTGATTTGATTTGATTCGCAGTTCATGTCTACGTTTCACGTGGTCGTCATTCAGTTACCTCTAAAGTTTCAACTAAAAAACTAAACAGAACAGGTTTTACATAAGTGGGTAATATGTAATATGTATGTAAAGTGGGTACATTGCTCGTATATCCTCTAATTATACCGTTTGAAACCTGTATTAAGGCTAAGGCAGCTATACCAGGTAAGTGTTTGAAACTGTGCTTACCTAAACTAATCTTGTAAGCGATACAAGGCGAGTTCGTAAAATCAACGGAAATTTGAAGCCCACAAGAAACCGGGTCTCAGCTTTTAGATGCACTTGAGTGAGCAACTGACTATGAATTACTTTCATGATACCAGGGAACATTAGTCCAACTAAATTCGTATTATGGTAGATTAATTGTGTAATAACTTATAATTCAATCAATGCCTGCTAATGAATATAATTGTGACACCGTAGTCAAAGGTTTTTTTAATGTTCTTCATTTAACTGTATAATCTAGACAAATAATTTGTAAGGAAAATGTAATCTTTATTTGACACTTATGCAAATAAAATCTTGGAACATTATAAAAATATTGATTTAAAAAATGTTTTAAGAATGTTAAATATATTTAGAAAAGCAATGAACTAATAATGTAAAATTAGTAAGTACCATAAAAACATTATTTATTTAGTACTATAAATTTATTTACATTAAATAAAATGCGTAATAATGAGGAAGTACTTGCTATTATCCTCTTTCATGCGTACTCAAATAAAAAATATACTTATTTATTAAGAGAAATTAGATTTGAAATCTGACTTAGGGTCACAAAAGATTTTTTCAGCCTAACATTCATTGGTTAGTGATCTATATTTATCACTTTATTGATCTACTCAGAAAACAAGACATTCTGAAGTTCCAAATAAATGTATTAGGATATTTGCAAATGTGAATGTTTCCAATAGCACACAGGTCAGTGGTGAACAATATTTTCGATTTTAAATATTAGATCAGGTACCCTCACTTTCACCCAACTCCTTAAAGCCGGATGTAGAAAGATCACTTGGAAGTCTAATCAAAATGTAATGAACTTAAATTAGCCTATAGGCTATAGCAGCATGTTAGAAATAGTTGTTTAATACTATGGCTTTGTAATATTCTAGTTACAGAAAATATTATGTGAATTTAAAATTTATTACAAAGCCATTTAAAATTTCCCTTGTTGCCTTTTGTGTCTTATCTAGACACACAACACGTGTTACAGAAAGAACGCAGATCTTCAAATGGAATTCAGATGGAACGGTCCTCGGACAATGCAGAAGTAAAGTAGCAATTTCCTGTCACTGATCAGCTGGGTGTCAAAGGTGATTTAAAGTGAGCCCAGGAGAGTTCATTGGCAATGGATTTTTGGTGCCCTATTGTTTGCTTTGTGTCCTTTTTTTTCTATGTGAATAGAACACAATTACTTGCAAATAAAAAAAAAAAAACATTTACGTTGTTAAAGAATACTAGTTACACTAATGAATAATAACCTTCAATTGAAATGACAAAGTAGTAAAAAATTATTATGTAGAGGAGTATAAGAGTATTAAGTATTGGAAGGGCAAGAACACAAAGAAGAAGGAAAAATGGGAATGTATAAATTATCATAGACATTCATATGTTTAAAACTGAACCCAAAGTGTAGACCTCGATGAAGAGAGTGAAATAGATGATCCGACCTACCTGGCGTTGAAAAACTATTAGAATTAAGTTTAAGTGACAGGAAGATGTGATAGCCGAGAGAGTCTACAACATAGTGTCACTGGCTGGAAACCTGAAAAAGACAATAACCAGCCTCGTTGTCAAGGAGGTGGAAGACAATTATTCAAAACTTTATATGAGACGTAAGAGCTGCAATTGGAAATAGAATGTGAGAAGTAATATGGAAGGAGTAAAAATTGTATTGTAACAAGCCTCGCTCAAACATAGAAAGATGTGCCAAAGAAGATTATTGAGCTATTACACTCCATGAGTATTACTTTGACGAAAGAAGACACCACTTCATGTAGACTTCCCTCCACCACATATCTAGCACCTAAAAATTGTCCAGTGCCCTCTCCGGGCCACTAGAGACAGTATAGTGCGTACTGCTTGAACATATCAGGCCTAATACTTCACTAATCACTAATGAACAGCCCGAAATGGCAATTTATTTTAAGGACCACATTACACCATGTTTTTCCAATTTGATGAAAATGGATATAAACAAGTAAAAGGCCTAAAAGGCTATAAGTATATCTGTCTCAATAGCAATACGATTATGTAAAAAAAGATAACTTATCAAAGGTAATTAAAATAATAACACCCAATGATGTATATAGTGTAGCATAAACCTAGGGGTAGAGAGGTAATATATTTTGCTCAAACACAATATATTTGCATTACTTACTATTACCTAAAGTTAATCTATTATCAATTATTGTTCTAAGTAATTACCTGTATTATTCTATTCATTAAGCCTATTTAACTACACCAAACTAATATTTTAAACATACCACATGTACAATAGTTGAAAAACATCAAAAATAGATACAGATGAATTGAGTTATAATTTTACTGAGTAATAAATCAAATTATTAACAGAATGAATTGAACTTTAGGATAATCGGTACTAATATTAGAAGTACAATGGAACACTGGGATAAACTGTTGTTTAAACAAATCACTAAAATATCTTGATATGATAGTGCTATTTTTCATAAATATATGTCAAGAGGAATCTTGTTTATACAACATTCGGGGCTTTCACTCACTGTTCAAATTTAGACCAAAGGGTAAAGGAGGGGAATCTTATTGATTAGTCAAAAAGAACTTACAATAGTAAATATAAGTTTAAAATATAATTTTTCATCCACCGAATTTTGTACAAGAGAATTTCTATTAAAAAATGAGTTATTAGTATCAAATGCTCTCTATAGGTCTCCAGATCAAAATGTAGGCTAATATAATTAAATTTAGAGTTAGAAACTGTCTTATCTTCAAACTATATCAAAAAGACAAAACCTTTTTTATGGTAGGTGACATTATTATTGTATGTTATTTAACAAGCATGTATCAGACGAATATTTGAATATCTTATATAAAAAAAAATTTACAGTACAATACTAAATATTTTTAAAACCTATTTTCAAGGAAATTGAAAGTAAATATAGGACCATACATTATTATGTATGGCCCTATATTATATGGTCCTATATATTAAGAAGACTATGATCAAAATTATGGCTTAATTTAAGGAAATGTTGTATTGCCTATGATTTTTAACGTTTATGTAAACGATTTAGCAGTATCAAAAAATATATATATATGAAAAAAAATATATATGTATATTGAAATTTTGCAGTGTACAGATGATAATATAATTCAACATAGGTAGCTCTAGATATATCTAAGGCATAAGCAACACGACCTAAACTTAATGGTTAGATGTTGTTTTAATAATTCCACTAAAATAAATGTACAGAAAACCAAACCATTAATATATCAAAATATAAATATCCCAGCTTAATTTGATATGCATTTACCTGTCTCACTGATTCTGGTAGTTGTAGATATCAATGTATGATTTTTTCCACAAAATATAAAACATTTATAATGATATTATATTATTGATATTGTTGATATATTATTGATATTGATTGATATATTATATTTGATATACCATGAGTTTTACTCATATTTAACATAAATAAAAATGTGGTGGTCGTTTTCAAATGCAGCAGGTTCAGTGTATATTGTCCAATAACTACTAAAAAAATAATTTATTTCAGTTTGGTGCATATACCTCAGTATAGTATCGCCGGAATATTTTTACACCGGAATTTATTGAGTCCTATTTCGTGGAGTTCAACCTTATTTATTAAGCATCATGCAGTTTGATTCAATAACAATGTATACAGATTTGGTTAGACATTCTTTTAAGGACAATATAGAAATAAACAAAATGTAGACTATAATTTGAGAAGAAGGCAATTCTTAATAGACAATTTAACAACTATGGGACATCAACTTTGGAATACAGAATACCAAGGCTGCTTAATAATTTGCCAGTAGAAAACCAATATAGATAAATTTGGAGTTTCATTGAAAGAACACCTTTTGAGCTATCGAAACTAATTACTTTTCATTTCTACTGATTTAAACAAATACTACCTACCTTGCCGCAACTGTCTAATTTGTTTAGACAGATAATAATTATGGTTAATAGGAGTAAGAATTACATCTCAAACCCATGAATGGTAACTGCCTACTTTTTAAACTGAAGTCGGCCACAATAGAATAAATAAACCTAGCTTTTCACATATATATATATATATATATAAATTATAAATTAACACTCAAAACCCTAGTAACATAACACGAGAAACCTTTTAATAACACATATATTAAACACATAAGATACAACACAATACACATATAGGATAGGAACACTGATTAGTTTTCGGGAAACAAAATAGAAATAATAACAAGATATACAGCACTAATAAGTGAATAAAATAGGTGGTATATATTTTGATTTATAAAATAATCATAAAAATCAGATTATGAACAGGATCTTTGTTTTACAACGTGCATAACTTCTGAGCGGATACAGCACACGTCACAGGATGTTAATAGACAAGGCAGGGTCCTCAACCTTTTTAGGTTAAAAAGGAAAATACTCTGCTTCTGACCGTACATTAGATTTATGCCATCTAAATACTTATTTTTTCTTTATTTTTTTATTTTGGTGCAAACTTATGAGATGTCTTTTACACAGAAATTAGTTTTAATTATTTTAATGATTATGTATTCTTGTTTCTCAATTTATTGTTATTAAGTACTGTTATTGATAGTACAGATTTTTAATGGGAATCCATGTTATTTTTATTTATAATAAAATGATTGTAAATCAAGTAAGTGGTATAAGGTGGTAAATGGTCACGGTTTCCATTATTATATCTTATTTATTGATTAGTTCTGTCAATCCCATCAAGAGTATTGTTATATAAATTCATATGTTGATAGTATTTGTAGATTAGTTTCTATTATTTTGGTATTTAAATTATATATTTATATAATATAATTATATTGTTACTTATTATTAACAATATTAGTGTGTGTAACACAATAGGGAACGTATGCATTATAAATAATAGTAAATAGAATGAATTTTCCACCTCAAATAGCTACTAGATAGCTGGAATAATAGTCCTGTATACTGCACCCTTTGTATAAAAATAAAGCATTGAATTGAATATAATTTAAAGTAATTGAATACTGATATAAGTGGGATATGTATGAAACTATTTATACTTGTTGCTTATAACCTAGACCTAAGTTTTATTATAGTTTAAATATTCTACAGTATTCCTATTATCTTAATGTCTTTATTCGTAAAACTTCTAATTCTTAGTAATATCAGTGATGCATAAATAGATTAATTTTGTATTTTTTTTTAATTTTTCTTAGATTTAAATATCCTAAAAATTATACTATAATATTGTTGTTATTCATAATAACTTCAATACAGTCTTGGTGCATAAGATGTTATTCTTCATCTTTATACTTATCTTCAAATTTAACATTTTCATGTCTTTGACAACATTTCCTCTTAGTTTCAGCCCAGTTTTTTGCACATTCCCGTGGAAACTCATTATAACTTTTACAGGTCCATATTCACCAAAAGTATTCCAGAAGCCTTCGAAGTTTTTTTCGGATTGATTTCTTCATTTAAATCTTTAATTTTATTTAAACTATTTTTGACAATTAGACAACTGTATTTGACATGTACATGTGACATTTCATCAACATAATCTAAATTTTGTTACGATGTACTGCGTTTTCTTTTAAATACGGAGCCAAATTTAGGCAACATAAGTATAGGGTGTATATTACCTGTGATTTCTTAATATTTTACGCTTGATATAATAACGCTTTCAATTGAAAGAAAATTTTACGTAATAAACAAGAGCTAATCAAAAAATTTATATTTACCAAGTGTAAACTTGTCATATGAAAGTTCACGAACTTCATAAGATTACTCTACTCTTACTAACAATTATTAATGAATGTGTACTGCAAACAGTACATGCGAGATAATATCCGAGATCTACAAATATGTGCACAAAGATTCAAAGGCCTGTCAGAGCGGATTGCAAATTAATATGAGTAACTGCAAATGAGGACACGAACAATGGTGCTTCCATGTGTAAACCCATGTGCATTCCAACCCCAGTGTCTTTTTTAATTATTTCAGTCAATATTTTTCTTTGCACAATAAATGATTTCAATATTAGTAATTTTGTTTTGCATTAAAATCACTTCATGTACTTAAACATTAGCTTTCTTCAATTCGTGTTTTATAATCCAAGAATGTTAGTAATTTGCGATATACTTTCATTATTCACTTGAATAATAAAATTCAGATATTTGCAAATATATAATTTTATGATTTCTTAGTACCTACTTCTATGATGAATCTGTGTGACACGGTATATATAAGCTAAATGTACAGCAATAATAGTTATTTAGTAGTATTGACTGTTATTATTAAAAGGATTTAGATACTGAAAGAAAAAAAATACTGGTCCGTAAAGAGTATTAACACACAGAGCAATTTAAATGAAGAGAATGGTTAAAAACCCTAAAAATTTGTAACATTTATAGCTTGATGATGTATAACTGCTTGAAGTGGGTTTAGATGAATAGAAGCTGACAGTGGAAACATACAATCAGCTTATGTTCTTACTGAGTTTACATTGTACCTCTTATTTAATGTGCCTTGTGAGAAATGTTCCGTGTTTGTTAATTTCACAAACGTAATACGAGAACTATGATAAAGTAAGGAGATTACATTCTAGCCGTAGGACGTACAATAGATAACAATTCTGAACTATAGCACTTAAAAAAAATATTTAATTCAATTGTTTTAAATGAAATACGTAACGGTGCCTTAATTGTATTATTGAAACTTTGTTTTGGTGTTTTCAAATAACATTGACAAAAAGGAATAACATGACTGATCGATTATTCTGAATATTAAAGGGCTAGATAGAAGACTAATTTGAATGGTATCCCAATGATCCCTAAGGTAAATGATAGTCTTTGCGAGATGGCGCTATCTCTGTGTTTTCGAGTCATTGAGTGATTAGTTTTATAGGCTGTACTTGTTTGGAACCCTGATGTGGTTGTAAACATTTTTGTGGTAAAATTACCGTGCATAAAAATAACACAAACATTTCTTGAATGGTTATTAAAATTTCTGATTCACCCTCTGAAATAATATGAGCAGTTTGAAACAGGCCAAAAGTCTTTATCTTAATGTGTGCTCCTGAAATAGTAACGTATGAACTATATGGTATTGTATTTTAATAACTTTGCCTAAGTCCATAGTAAATTTTTCAGATACGGTTCCAAAAGCTTCCATATGCGGGAGGCTATCATTTGCAGGAGTTCCCGTTGCCTTTGATTTCCCAAAAGAGTGGAAACTTTTGGAGATAGAGTTCTTTCAAACCAGTCTGAAAGGCACAACATTTCAGGGACTTGGAACATCAGTGGCCAATATCTCACAGATCGGGAACTTAGTGAAGTTTAACTGTTCCAGACACCAGGAGCTTGATGATGATTAGCCGTCAGGAACAGGAAAACTGTAGATGCTTTATATACTGGCAACGATACTCGTAACTTGCGCAAGTTGAAATCTTTCAATTAACATGAATTTCTGTATTTTCTAGTTATCAATCATAGGAAGGCATAGTGGCTGAAATCTTTCAATGGTTGTTCTGGAGGCTATATGTTCTCGCAACGGGGAGGATCTTTATGTTAATTACAGATCTTAGGATGGTATGAAGTGGACACTTGGAAAACGCATGTTTAATTCATTCTTAACCTATAGCTTAGTATTGTCTCTGTTATATTATAATCATGTCTGATAAGCAGACTTAGAATCAATAACTAATACAAAAAATATCTATTAATAGCCAATATTTTTTAATTCTTCAAAAACAATTCTTAACTGACTATAGCTCGTTCGTATATTATATTCGTTGCCAGTTTTTTTTGTATAATACACAATGTAGAAGAATAAGCTTGCAATTATCAATGTCTACACAGATTTATTAGCGTTTCGCCAATGAATGCAAAAGTTTACAATTATCAAAATAATTTTATAAGAAGCGATTTTTATAAATGTATCATCCCTTGACCCTTGGCTGCGGATTTCAATGCCACCAGAACTCTAAACAGATTTAATCTTGGATTAAATATTATATTTTAATTTATGAAATATGTATAGTTTTAAGTTTACTAGCAATCATCAATTATATTGCCAATTACTTTTGTCTTATGTACGTTTAAGAAAGTATATCTTCCAATTTTCACTTTCGGGAGTACTTTAATATGATATCACGTTATCTCTGCAGTTGCCAATAAGGAAAAGGAAAATAATTGTATCATAAAAGATGGTAATTCTATCCCTACTATAAAATTAAATGGTACAATTGAGTTTAGCTATTAAAGTTTTTGCCATTCCCTTCGTAATAATAGTTGTGCTGAAGATCTACTAAAGAAACTTAAGCTTGTACGAGGTACAATCAAGCAATTAAGTTATAAATAAAGTTTAGTTCTCTTGGCGATGTTTATGATAAACTAGAAATTAGTAAATAATAATAATTTATTCGTTCGTAATCAGTTTCGATAGTAGTTTTTGCCACCATCGCTTATATTAATCGGTTATTATCAAATTCAATGGACATGCCAGCCCATCTTTAGCGACTTACTAACTCAGCTATTAGGCCTATCTGGAAATGAGTATAGAAAAATATTGAATATCACTTAATAATGTGATATGAATCTCAATTAGTGTATGCGTTATAAAATAAAAAACATTTAAAGTGAATAAAATGAAGGCAATTGTTTGTCTGCAAAAAGGACTTATGAATCAAGGTTTTGAGCAGTCTTACAAATTATACCTGTAGTTTTTATCAACCTAATCAATAACATCTAACGCTACAGCGGCTGCACCAACTATATTACAGATAAGATTCTAATCGTTTATTGTAACTCAAATGTAACTAAGGGATAACACATTTGTATTTTGAAGAGAATAGACTAACGACACATTTGACAAAGTCAACATTTACATGTGATATTAAGTGCCACTCCACTGCATGGGTTGAGTAAATATAAACGTTAAACTGCCGAACTGTCAGTTGTATGATTGTTTTCTCGTTATCGTGCTCTCTCTCCGGGTGTTTTGATCGCAGTTTTCGTAACGCCATACATGCCTGCTGTATTGAAATCATTTTACATACTCAGTATCCAGTTATCATACATTGGACATTAAACATTTATATCTGATATTAAGGGGAGATGGACGTCCCTATCTCGCCTATGTTAGATTGGTAATATAAATGCCCCATTATCTCAGGAAGTATATAAGGTAGACAGCTAAGATTTTAACCTAGTATTTTAGGCCTAATTATACATACATTTTCCTAAAAAAATTAAATTTTTTTTAAAGAAATCATTTTATATTTTCAAAGTTTATTATTATATTTCAATAAAAGTGGTAGGGGTTGTGTATTACATCATAGACTACATGCTGTAAAAATTCAAAACTTCATTACTGTAGCTCTACTAGTTTCTGAGATAATGGGTCATTATAACAAAAATTGCGTGTTTCGAGAAACTCACGGAAACTGTAATTATTCAACAAAAAAACAAGCTGATTATGAAAAATGAGTTTAATTTACCTTAAAAATCCCAGGGTTGTAGTCTGTGTCATCCTGGTTTACTTCTTCATCTTGCTTTTTCTTCTTTAAACATCCTAGCATGTTTTCTTGCCATTTTCTTGACGGGTCATTTGCTTTCTCTGCTTTTAAAAACACGCTGGAAATCTAGCTTACTAAGGATGTCAGTGCAGTTTTTCCCAGGATTTATACCCATTTTCTCTAACACCTTAAACCTAGCCTTATTTTCTTCATTGTAAGTCATCACAGCATCATATGTGCCACACTCTGGAGTTTTCAACCCTACAAAATTTGCCTTCGGAATTCTCGTCCATAAAACTGAATTGAAACTCTCGTTGACATTTTGAGTCTTCCCATGAAGACATTTCTTCAGAAGTTGAGGGTTAGCTAGATGCTGATAAGTTGGCTTGATTACATCAATCACTGCTGGGTCCAAGGAATTGTTGTGGTCATAGGTTAGGTTAGGTACATCAAGTGCATGCAAATACTTTCACCACGATTTATCACAGAGATTGTGTTGCGGTTTTGCATTTGTAGAAGCTTTATGGAAGAATGTCGCCCACACATCTCTTTTCATGCTATTTAAATTTTTTGTATTCCTTCTTATTGCTTGTCCATAGTAATTTTGTAAAGATTCAATTGCAGAATCATTCAACCTACCTTTCCTTCCACCCAAAGCTTTGCCATCTTCAAGTTTTTTCCCCCGATAATCACGTCGCAATTTTCTCAGCCAAGACCCCATCCTCTTTTGGACATGGCCAACGCATTCCAATTTTCCAATTATAAAATCATCACCATAAGGCTTTGATTCTAAGACTTTATGAAACCCCTTCGAATCACCGTCCCCCAAGTAATATTTATATCGAACATTCCTCGAGGCCTCAGATCGGGCGAAGACTTTGAGGGCACCTGCTACTTCTATGCTTCCACTCGCTCCAGTAAAATTCTTACATTTATGGGGAGATTTACTTTTTGTAGCACATGAATGACAGTATTTTGTAAGTACTTCTACATCTATTATCTTACTGGTATCTATACTTGAAACAGAAATAACTCCATTGAGTGACGTATGCCCCCCTTTTGCCAAGTTCCGTCAATCCCTACGCTAAGATCACGACTAGGTTGGCCTACTTCATCTTCATTTTCTGTGCAAAGATTTAGGCTTACAGACTCCTCAGTTGCTGAAATCATTGTTTCAGTGGCTACTTCTTTTAGAGGTTTCAGTAGTACATCATTGTATCTTGAAAATTTTTCTGGTGGGTTAGGTAGATTTAGCAGCCCGAACAACGGTTCACTAATAAACACTCCCTTTTGCCTATAGCTCTGAGGCCGTATACACATCTAATGTTTATGTCAAAGAATTTATTTTTACTGTCTGAAGTGTAAAAAGGAAACTTAGAGCCACAAAAAATTACAAGAGATAACTAAATTGCATGCCAGACCCTTCCTAAGAGAAACATTTTCTTCCACGTAAAGTGTTTCTGAATTTTTACAATTTTTGCAGACACAACATTGCATTATAGCAGAAGAAAAAAGGTTTATACTTACTATAACATTACTATCTCCCTCACTATCATCTAAAACAGTCTCTGCAAGTTTCCGTTTTGATACTGAAATAGGATTGCTAACTAGGCCTACTTCACTGTCTAATTTAGAGCAATTAGCATCTGCAGAAACTCTGTCACTGTCACTAGTACTAGGCCTAGGATTATCACTTGTGTGTGCTACACAATCTAAGCCTACAACACGGTTTGATTTTGAAAACTGGTTGCCACGGAAACTTCGTTTTCTCCACAGTTTCTTACTTTTGGTCATCTTGAATGAGCTATAACTTACTAACATTTAAAAAAAATAACCAAAACAAACAAAAAATGTAAGTGAATCACCAAAACAAAGTTTATTTGGTCTGTTAATAACAGGTGTCAATAACAACTACAGAAAAAAGTCACAGACCTACAAAATATAAATGCTGTTACAACAGAATTGTGTACTATAACCAGTGAATCAACTTTGGTTTGCAAGGACCAAGATCCAATAAAATTGTCTTGTAGTGAGTTATGTTATGCACGATTTTGGATTCAAAATAAATACATACATACACAATTAGCATACCAAATTGTTCAGAAAACTCCAAATACTAATAATATGCAATAAAAAAAAAATTATATTTTTTTTTTAATTTTTGACGTCCATCTCCCCTTAAGTGCCACTCCACTGCATGGGTTGAGTAAATATAAACGTTAAACTTGCCGAACTGTCAGTCGTGGGATTGTTTTCTCGTCATCGTGCTCTCTCTGCGGGTGTGTTGATCCTAGTCCTCGTAACGTCATAAATACCTGCTGTATTGAAATCATTTTACATACTCAGTATCCAGTTGTCATACGTTGGGCATTAAACATTTATATCTGATATGAAGTGCCACTCCCCTGCATGGGTTGAGTAAATATAAACGTTAAACTTGCCGAACTGTCAGTCGTGGGATTGTTTTCTCGTCATCGTGCTCTCTCTGCGGGTGTGTTGATCCTAGTCCTCGTAACGTCATAAATACCTGCTGTATTGAAATCATTTTACATACTCAGTATCCAGTTGTCATACATTGGGCATTAAACATTTATATCTGATATGAAGTGCCACTCCACTGCAAGAGTTGAGTAAATATAAACGTTAAACTTGCCGAACTGTCAGTCGTGGGATTGTTTTCTCGTCATCGTGCTCTCTCTGCGGGTGTGTTGATCCTAGTCCGCGTAACGCTATAAATGTCTGTCAGCCGTATTATAACTAGTATTCTTGCTCAGTATCCAGTTGTCATACATTGGACATTAATCATTTATATCTGATATGTAGTGGTAATCCACTTTAATCAAGTTATTGGTGAACATTTATACACTAATTTTCAGATGTAATTTTTTACTGAATATTAATTTGGTGCGTAAAGTGAGAGCCTCTTATCACAGCTCTGTTTACAGTCACATATTTTAGTCTGTGTGTTAAACCACAAGGAACTAAAACAAAAATGAGCACGAAATTGCTTAAAACATACGTATATATTTGACATCCATATTTTAATACATAAAAATAAAAAAACATTTACGTACTCTAAGAAACTAAAGATTCTCCGAACATCGTACTTTTATCATATTCATATAGTTTCTTTCTTTCTGAGTTCATACTTTGGAGTGTTATTGATCTTTCTTATGTATCACTAATTTCTATATAGAAAACTCATCGAATGGTTTTACTAATATATTAATAGTTGAAGCAGACATGTGTTTCATTGGTGTCGTCAGTATCCCATAGTTTATAATTATTTTGACAATTTTCTGTTTGTGATTGAAGTATTAATCTGCTATATTGAATCTTCAAAGATACGCTTAAAGTAACAATTTATTCATTGTTTTCTCCACAATGGTTTTTAAAAACTATGAATGATTCCCTCCATATTGTTACGATGGCAATGCATTGTGCATTCGTCGAGAGATATCTGGAATATACAATCTAATAGATTTTACTCTAAAACAGAACTGTTTGATTTAAGCTTTTCTTATAGCTTTCTCTCCATACGAGCCTCCATAACAAACTTTTATTTTTGAGAAACAAAATGTATTTAGCCAATCGTAAAACTTTAATTCTAGCATGTTTGAAGTAGATAAACATATTCTATGAGACAGTTATGAGAATTAAATTAATTGGAAATTAAATCTATCATACATACTCTATTTTAGTTATGGGCAAACATTACCCTGAAGTGGTTTGGTTATTTAAAAAAGATAGCTAATACTCAATATGGCGATGGTCCAAAACGTGATCCCAGAGCAGGAAGCGGTGAGAAATCTGGAACTACGCCAAGAGTTGGGTAAGACGAGTTTTAGTTATGAGCAAACATTACCCTGAAGTGGTTGGTTATTTATGAAAGATAGCTAATACTCAATATGGTGATGGTCCAAAACGTGATCCCAGAGCAGGAGGCGGTGGGAAATCTGGAACTACGCCAAGAGTTGGGTTAAAGACGAGTTTTAGTTATGAGCAAACATTACCCTGAAGTGGTTGGTTATTTATGAAAGATAGCTCATACTCACTATAGCGATGGTCCAAAACGTGATCCCAGAGCAGGAAGCGGTGGGAAATCTGGAACTACGCCAAGAGTTGG
Source organism: Homalodisca vitripennis (assembly GCF_021130785.1). Lineage (NCBI taxonomy): Eukaryota > Metazoa > Arthropoda > Insecta > Hemiptera > Cicadellidae > Homalodisca > Homalodisca vitripennis. Next base: position 36,954 of record NW_025779843.1, read on the forward strand.
GTAAGACGAGTTTTAGTTATGAGCAAACATTACCCTGAAGTGGTTGGTTATTTGTGAAAGATAGCTAATACTCAATATGGCGATGGTCCAAAACGTGATCCCAGAGCAGGAAGCGGTGGAAAATCTGGAACTACGCCAAGAGTTGGGTAAGACGAGTTTTAGTTATAAGCAAACATTACCCTGAAGTGGTTGGTTATTTATGAAAGATAGCTCATACTCAATATGGCGATGGTCCAAAACGTGATCCCAGAGCAGGAAGCGGTGGGAAATCTGGAACTACGCCAAGAGTTGGGTAAAGACGAGGTTTTAGTTATGAGCAAACATTACCTGAAGTGGTTGGGTTATTTATGAAAGATAGCTAATACTCAATATGGCGATGGTCCAAAACGTGATCCCAGAGCAGGAAGCGGTGGGAAATCTGGAACTACGCCAAGAGTTGGGTAAGACGAGTTTTAGTTATGAGCAAACATTACCCTGAAGTGGTTATTATTTATGAAAGATAGCTAATACTCAATATGGCGATGGTCCAAAACGTGATCCCAGAGCAGGAAGCGGTGGAAAATCTGGAACTACGCCAAGAGTTGGGTAAGACGAGTTTTAGTTATGAGCAAACATTACCCTGAAGTGGTTGGTTATTTATGAAAGATAGCTCATACTCAATATGGCGATGGTCCAAAAACGTGATCCCAGAGCAGGAAGCGGTGGGGAAATCTGGAACTACGCCAAGAGTTGGGTAAGACGAGTTTTAGAAAGAGCTTCTCCTGCTTATAGTAAGAGAGTGTTCGTGTGTTTTTAGTCATTGTAAAATATTACTTTGATATGCAAGTGTATAACTACATATTAAACACGATACTGTGGTTGTAATACAAAATATCAGTAAGGATTATAATAAGTAATATTTTGGGGCCTCTAAATAAAAAACTATAAACAAACCAAATCATTATAATAAAAAATTGTTTCATAAAGGTAAAAAGAGATCGACTAAATAAACGGTTTAAATAGCGTGTTGTATTATTTTTCGTATACTAAAATAAACAATATGTTAGAATCCACTCAGGGTGCTCAAATATGTGAGGCCTGTAACAAAGAACATTATTGTAATTCTACTTCAAAATGTTCAACTTTAAAATCGAATGGTAATAACTTGTCAGAGATAAAAACATATAACAAACTATGGAAAATAAAAGCCAATATCTATGGTCTTACTACCGATTACATTAAATCAAATATTATTACTCTTATTTGGCAAATGCAACGATTTTCTAGTAAGTTATCCATCTCTATGCCAATAAACCACTATAACCGTGAAACATATATATATATATATATATATATATATATATATATATATATATTCTATGCCAATAAACCACTATAACCGTGAAACATATATATATATATATATATATATATATATATATATATATATACGTTAAATTGTATAAATGGCAATAGCCTTATTTAATTTCAATAAACATTGAATCACAAAAAGTACTTGCTCCGCCGGGAGTCGAACCCGGATCTCTCACTTGCCGGGTGAATGTGCTACCATTACACCACAGAGCGCCTACTTTTTCCGATTCAATTATTTTGTATTTGGCCGTATCTGTCACATATGCGTTTAAATAAGCAAACTAACATATGATCGGAAGACCAAACACCTGTCAAACGACTTTTATTTACGTTAAATTGTATAAATGGCAATAGCCTTATTTAATTTCAATAAACATTGAATCACAAAAAGTACTTGCTCCGCCGGGAGTCGAACCCGGATCTCTCACTTGCCGGGTGAATGTGCTACCATTACACCACAGAGCGCCTACTTTTTCCGATTCAATTATTTTGTATTTGGCCGTATCTGTCACATATGCGTTTAAATAAGCAAACTAACATATGATCGAAAGACCAAACACCTGTCAAACGACTTTTATTTACGTTAAATTGTTATAAATGGCAATAGCCTTATTTAATTTAATTTAATACAATTTAACGTAAATAAAAGTCGTTTGACAGGTGTAAAACGGAGTATCGAAAGATCTGACTGAAAGTAACAAACAATTATAACGCAGAGGGATAGACAGAGGATATGCACTTTGACCTTTTTGGACCCAAAATCAATAGCGTTCTCCCTCAACCAAGCGGAACCCATGTTCCAAGTTTTAAATACCTAAGACATTTCTATGGCCTTTTATTGGTGATAACAATATTTAAATAAATGCCGTTTATGATCCATAAAAAAATCATCACTATCCGTTTTCACAAACCCAGAGAATAGTTAGATTTTAAATATATCATTAAATACGTAAAAGAATTTGAAATGTATATATTATCTTGTAATTAATTCTTTTTGTTGATGAGGTCGATTGGGCCCTAAATACAGTATCAGGCATGTTTTATGCATCCATAAATTTGAAATAATGCTGGAAAATATAAAAATCTAAGCAAAATCTGCTGCTAATCATCAGTTGACAACAACGCCTCCAATTAATCCATTGTGGTGTAGGATGTTCCAATATATTCCAAAAATCTAAAAATAAACTGTAATTTATCGACAAATTAATATGTACATGTGTCAAAGCTTTAATCATAACCTAGACAACTTTTTCAAAAAGAGTAACCAAAGATAAAATTTTGAACGCCTCTGTATTAATATTTTCAGCGCGAATTGCAAATACACTCACTGCGGTTAAGCTTCCAATCTGAAGAAATGATATTACACGTTCATTATCTCAAATCAGTTAGGCTGCTTATAATTATTGTCCAAGTATTTATTTTTTCATCCTTAGAGGTACAAGTATGTGATTTATTGGTCTCCAAAATTATGTTTTAAGAATATTCTTGAATGTAGCGAAAGTGGGAAATTGTATGGCTTGCTGTTCTGGATACGTTTCTTAGTAGCTACGGAATCTCATTTCGCTTGGAAATCAAATTTTACATAAAAAATTAACTTTTGACATTATGTAGTATTTGAGTGCTTTTAATTATAGAAACCTCTCACACTATTTAAATATTCCAAATTATATCGCTTTAAAATAAACACTTTATTTGGACCTTTTTGTTTATTTGAAAATTTGAATTGAATACATTTCCAATTTTTGCTCTAAAGAATTAGTTATTCCAAAGCTTAGAGAAACACAATAATTATTGAAAAGAATACCTTAAATTTCACATCCCACTTGACTAAATAGGAGAGTAAAGGTAGCTTACAATAAATTAGTCTAAAAAAACTAAACAGTAATTTAATTTCTTTCAATTAGGTTTTGTTTTTATTAAATGACTACTGACTTTTGTCTTTTTTATAACCTACGATCTACTTGCTAGAGTATATACTAGTATATAAATTTCAATAAAACATTGAATCACAAAAAGTTACTTGCTCCGCCGGGAGTCGAACCCGGATCTCTCAACTTGCCGGGTGATTGTGCTACCATTACACCACAGAGCGCTTACTTTATCCGATATATATATATATATATATATATTTGTGTGTGTGTGTGTGTTTAAGACGTATGTTTATTCTTACAGTATATACTGAGAGCAGTATTACATGTTATCCATCTTCGACATGCAAAAGCTTGAGGTAAAAGTATAGAATCGCCTCCATTGAAACCGCAGACACCTGCTGCTGCTCCAAACTCATTTTCTCAAGCAAAATATACACTAGGTGAGCAAACGTGTAACACACAAAGATTGGTTTTCATTTACTTTCATGCTACTACAGATTCCTGTCGTTACTTTGAAGGCGTTTTCTCTAGCATAAAGAAAACTCGTATTACGTGTTTATAACATGTAATACACACAAAATGCCTTTTCTTTCACTTTTATGAAACTTCAGGTAGCTGATGTTGTTCAAAGCTATTTTCTTCAGAAAAAACACACTTGCAAGTATTGCAAGTTAGTTGTGACATACCCAAGAAAATAAGCAGGCTCTAGTCTTCCCACCAATTTCACTTCTAAATTTGAAACTCATTTCCTTTACGCAATATTTATATATTGATGTAATCGAACAGTAAGCTATAGATCACAATTTCACTTCTAAACTTCAACTCACTTTCCTTTACGCAATATTTATATATTGATGTAATAGAACAGTAAGCTATAGATCACAATTTCACTTCTAAACTTCAACTCACTTTCCTTTACACAATATTTATATATTGATGTAATCGAACAGTAAGCTATAGATCACAATTTCACTTCTAAACTTGAACTCACTTTCCTTTACACAATATTTATATATTGATGTAATCGAACAGTAAGCTATAGATCACAATTTCACTTCTAAACTTCAACTCACATTCCTTTGCACAATCTTTATATATATATATTTCTTGTGTGCGTGTGTATGGTCCTAAACTCCTCCTAAACGGGTGGACCGATTTTAATGAAACTTTTTGTGTGTCTTCAGTTGGATCCGAGAATGGTTTAGATTCATAATTCGGTCAAGTTTTAATAGTTTATTTAATTAATTTTTTAATAATAAATTGTTGTTGATGGTGGAGTGTTTTACATTGGATCCGCCAGACTGCGCCACGACACGTAATACAAAGTGAACTGTTACTTAACAACTGTGAATATTTTCAGCTGAAGTTCATCAAAGAGGCAGAAAACATTTGTTCACATTTAAAATTTAGAAAGTTCATATTTTAAATTTGTAAAGTGCTTGATCAGTAGTGTAATGCAGATTGCAAAGATGAAGTTTCACCAATTATTCTACGTAAACATTATAATATTACAACACAGCCATAATGTTTTTCTATTTTAATTCCAGCCGACAGTTTGTGCTGCTATCAAATTTGTGCGTTGTTTTGTAACATTCTATAATTATTGTGTGAGTGCTAATTGTTATAATACATTAATAGAGATTGAAGATGTTTGAAGTGCATAGAAAAACTATAGTTATTTATTAAAGTTATTTAACTCATTTTGCAAATTTATTGAAGTGAGTATATTGGTCGCATAGGCCTACCTCAAAATAACCTAAGTAGCATACAAATCAAAAAGGTTGTGTTTTCTGTGTGTGAATATTGTTAACAGTTTATATAATCAAGTTTTAAAACTAATTGGATTTAAAATAATTTGTTGTAATTTACATTTTTTAATCTGCAGTCAGAATTGGTCACATAAGTTCAAATTAAGTAGCATACAAATCACATGTGTGAATAACTACTTATTGTTAATAGTGTAGGAATTGGTTTTAAATTAAATTCTGTTGGCCAGTTCCGATATTATACTGTAATTTTAAATTACTAATTTAATAACAAGTATATTTTTTTAATTTACAACTTAATTTATCGTAATGCTATTGAATGTACAATATTTTTTGTTAATCCTTCAGGAATGTACAGAAACAAAATTAGATGGTTTTCCGATAGGGCTGAAGTATAATAAGTGGCCTCCATCACAATCGAATTATTGATATTTCTGAATAGCCTATCCAAACTACTATCCGAATTGGATTATAGTTATTTAAAGGCTGAAGTATAATAAGCAGCCACCATCACAATCGAATTATTAATATTTCTGAATAGCCTATCCAAACTACTGAATTTCATTATAGTTATTTATTCGGTCAAATATAATTAAATTTTTAATTATAAATTGTTGTTGATGTTGATGTTAGAGTGTTTTATATTGGATACGACAGACTGCGCTACGACACGTAATAAAAAATGAACTGATAATTAACAGCTGTTAATATTTTCAGCTGAAGTTCACCAAAGAGGCCGAAACATTTGTTTACATTTAGATTACATTATTATAAAGTGCTTGATCAGTAGTCTAATGCAGATTGCAAAGTTAAATTTTCACCAATTGTTCTATGTAAAACATTATAATATTACAACACAGTTTAATCAATAATAGTCTTGAAAGCATAGAGTAAGCATAAACATATAAAAATAACACCACTTCTTATTTCAATATATTCTGTAGCCTACTCACTTTGGAGGATAGAGATTATCCAGATATAAAATTGGAAGTTTTAGCTTTTAACTGAAATTGACAGTTTGTGCTGCTATCAATGTGTGTGTGTTGTTTTGTAAGGTTCATGTTTCAAAAGTAAATACGGCAAATAACATTAAAATATAATAGAATGAAGTTATAAAAAAGTGTACTACGTGGCCGTGTTATAAGTTTATAAAAGCCAACAGGCAAAAAGAAGAAAATAAAATATAAAACATCGTGTAATTATTGTGTGAGTGCTAAAACTATAATAGTACATTAATAGAGATTATTGGTCGCATTACCTCAAATAAACCTAAGTAGCATACAAATCAAAAGGTTGTGTTCCTATGTGTGAATAACTATTGTTAACATTTTATATAATCAAGTTTTAAACTAATGGATTTAAAATAATTTGTTGTAATTTACATTTTTAATCTGCAGTCAAAATTGGTCAGATAAGTTCAAATTAAGTAGCATACAAATCACATGTGTGAATAACTATTGTTAATTGTGTTGGAATTGGTTTTAAATTAAATTCTGTTGGCCAGTTCTGATACTATTACTGTAATTTTAAATAACTATAATGAAATTCGGTAGTTTAGATAGGCTAATCAGGAATATCAATAGATGTTATCCAGATATAAAATTGGCAGTTTTAATAAAATACACTTTTAACTGAAATTCGTAAATATTAAGTGTGCAGCGATTGATCAGTTAATTTTTTGTTTATAAATAAATTGTTTTTTATCTTGGTATGTTTTAAATTGGATCCAGCAGAATGTGCTACGATCGCAGTTTCAAATGTTTTTTCTATTTTAATTCCAGGTTTTCCCGACAGTTTGTGCTGCTATCAAATTTGTGTGTTGTTTTGTATCATCGTATAATTATTGTGTGAGTGCTAATTGTAATATTAAATTAATAGAGAATCACATGTGTCAATAACTATTGTTAATAATGTAGGAATTGGTTTTAAATTAAATTCTGTTGGCCAGTTCTGATACTATACTGTAATTTAAAGTAACTATAATGAAATTCAGTAGTTTGTACTTCAGACCTATAGGGAATTCTTATTTAGTATATTAGATAAATTAAATTCTGTTGGCCAGTTTCGAGACTACACTGTAATTGTAGTAATTACGAATGTAATTAAGTAGTTTAGATAGACTATTCAGAAATATCAATAATTCGATTGAGATGGTTACCGCTTATTGCACTTCAGCCTTTAAGTAACTATAATCTAATTCGGATCGTCATTTTAGTAGTTTAGATAGGCTATTCAGATATATCAATAATTCTATTGTGATCGTGGCCACTTATTGTACTTCAGACCTATAGGGAATACTTATTTAGTATTTTAGATACCGTAGTCTACGTTGTTATACATTTTTATCTAGAAGTTACTTAATTAAAATTACATATTCAATAAGTTACTCATATTCATTGTGTACTATTATACAGAATTTTATTTTTACAGAAAAATGCCACGTCTTCGTGGAAGAGGACGAATAGTTATTCAATCATGTGATTTATATGCTGCTTAATTTGAACTTATGTGACCAAACTGTTAACAATAGTTATTCACAAATAGAAACACAACCTTTTGATTTGTATGCTACTTAAGGTTATTTGAGGTAATGCGACCAATAATCTCTATTAATGTACTATTATAATTTTAGCACTCCACACAATAATTACACGATGTTTTATTTTTTATTTTCTTCTTTTTGCCTGTTGGCTTTTATAAACTTATAACACGGCCACGTAGTACACTTTTTATAACTTCATTCTATTATATTTTAATGTTATTTGCCGTATTTACTTTTGAAACATGAACCTTAGAAAACAACACACACACATTGATAGCAGCACAAACTGTCAATTTCAGTTAAAAGCTAAAACTTCCAATTTTATATCTGGATAATCTCTATCCTCCAAAGTGAGTACAGAATATATTGAAATAAGAAGTGGTGTTATTTTTATATGTTTATGCTTACTCTATGCTTTCAAGACTATAATTGATTAAACTGTGTTGTAATATTATAATGTTATGCGACCAATATACTCACTTCGTTCAATAAATTTTCAAAATTAGTTCAATAACTTCAATATATAACTATAGTTTTTTATATACTTCAAACATCTTCAATCTCTATCAATGTAATATTACAATTAGCACTCACACAATAATTACACGATGTTACAAAACAACACACATATTTGATAGCAGCACAAACTGTCAGGAAATTCTGGAATTAAAATAGAAAACATTTGAAACTGTGATCGTAGCGCATTCTGCTGGATACAATGTAAAACATTCCAAGATGGTCCACTCATTTAGGAGGAGTTCAGCTCCATACACACGCACACAAGAAATATAAATATAAAGATAATGAAATTCGGTAGTTTAGATAGGCTAATTAGAAATATCAATAATTTGATTGCGATGTTGGCCGCTAATTATAATTCAGGCTTTAAATAACTATAATCTAATTCAGTTCGTCATTTTAGTAGTTTAGATAGGCTATTCAGAAATATCTATTATTTGATTGTGATGGTGGCCACTTATTATACTTCAGCCCTATACGGAATACTTATTTAGTATTTTAGATAAATTCTGTTGGCCAGTTCCGATACTAAACTGTTATTTTAAATAACTATAATGAAATTCGGTAGTTTAGATAGACTATTCAGAAATATCAATAACTCGATTGTGATGGTGACCGCTTATTATACTTCAGGCTTTACAAAACTATAATCTAATTTCGGATAGTAGTTATATAGGCTATTCAGAAATATCAATAATTCGATTGTGATGGAGGTCACTTATTATACTTCAGCCCTATTGGAAAATCATCTAATTTGTTTGTGTATACTCCTGAAGGATTAACAAAAAATATTGTACATTCAATGGCATTACGGTAAATTAAGTTGTAAATTGAAAAAATATACCTGTTATAAAATTGTTTGTTTCAACTTTTTTACCTTCAGATTAAGTAAGTTTTCATTTAAAACATCCTCTACATTTCACATCACTCATGTTATACTCACACACTATCGGTTGGTCGAAGTGTGATTAAATGTACATGTGATGAAGTTAGATATTGTAATAACTTTTTAATAGACATTTTTATCAAAACAGCCCAGATAGTTACAGATTAATCAAAGTTTAAAATTTTCGCATTAAAGACGTGTGTACAGGACAACGTCTGTCGGGTCTGCTAGTATTTATATATTGATGTAATCGAACAGTAAGCTATAGATCACAAATTTCACTTCTAAACTTCAACTCACTTTCCTTTACGCAATATTTATATATTGATGTAATCGAACAGTAAGCTATAGATCACAACTTCACTTCTAAACTTCAACTCACTTTCCTTTACACAATGTTTATATATTGATGTAGTCGAACAGTAGGCTATAGATCACAGTTTCAAACAACTTTACCAGATTGGTTTTGCGCAGGATATTATCAAGTAGTTAAAATGAAGAAGGTGAATTAGTTAAACATAATACGAGATTATCGTAGGATTTCAGATGACTAATACAAAATCAAAAGTGTTTTTATTATAAAGCAGGGTGACGTGACACATAAATATTTAAATGAATTAGACAGAAACTGTAACAGGAGGACAGGAAACTAAGTTTGATTACTATTTTACATACAAAACACTTTCTAGTGTCTGGGGCATTTTACTCAGTTGACGGGTTTGCGATGGGCCGCTGGGATAGTCTTCAGTAACAATTAAAAAAGAATTTCTCTAACTGCACTTCTGATATCAGCCACAGTCGAGAGACCAACGACAGACGTCCAAAATGTTATTTTAATTTGATATTTATCAATGTATTTACTTAAATTTAAACTGTGTTGGTTATTAGATTAGGACTCTTATTTGTATATGACGCGTGCAATACAATTATATTTAGTTGTTTCCTGTAAAAAGAATATTATTATTATATAGAAAAGGGTTTAAATGAGTTCTTGCATAACCCTCTGTATAATATATGACATTCTCTACTTATGTAGTGTGTAGAATCAAAGGATATTTTGTTGTCCCTTTGGTCAAATATCTGTATCGACCGAGAATATCGTCTACTGAAAGCATGCCACACCGATTAAGTCCAACATAAAAGGTTGTTTATGTATGAAGACATTACGAAATAATTACGTACAATATTACTATCCTACCACAATTATTGATACTCTTAATTTCATCAATCTCACGTAACAGAGATGCTCTAATTGTGTTTTTCTCGCTACCAAAACGATTTTAATGAATTCTGTGCTTTGCTTCATTTTGGTGAAGATCTGTGATTATAGTACCCTTTTCTTTTAAGTTCACAGTTTAAACTATTGAAATCTCTAATATAAAAGTAAATTGTAAAATAAATAATGTCTTATTGTCCAGGCGAAGTTAGAGCTTAAAGGTGACTTCCACAACACCACTAATGGCCGGGCAGGCGGGCTGATTGCTAGTACGGGATCGTTCAAAGGCCACTCATCCAAGCAGCAGCCACTCTCGATAAAACAACGTATCCAAACACCGCATTACTAGTATACCAATTAGTAAAGGGCCATATCCTTTAATTATTTATTTTATTAAGTGTGCACCTAATAAAATACAAAAGAAGAAACTGCCAGACTATAAAGCTATTGTCGCATGCAATTATGTACACTAGGAATGTACGTTCTGGTATCAATACTAATGATGCTTCAAATCTGTTGATTACTTTGATTTTTATGAAATTTGAAGTATTATAAAATTTAAACTATTACAGCAGTATAGTTTAAACTAAACGCAAAAAAAATAGTACGATAGGGCTCTAGCGTTTCTACCCCCTCCCCCCTACACCCGTCGCTAAACACGATTAATCCATTCTTAAGACATTATATGATTCTATTCTGATATTTACATTTATAAAACAAACTACACCATTTGAGCATTAGCACTTTTATTTATATTTTAGAGTTTCATCGAAGACAAAAATGAGAGAATATGAAACTTTACACAACTCATCCACTGGACCGTTCATGCATGATATGCAGGATATACTCGTGGTTCGTGCATATTCATCAAAAGGGTTGCACCGGCGGTCTACACTTTCAGCCAGCCCATGTAAACAGTCGATATTTTAATATAAATTGGGGTTGTGTTTCTCTGTGTTCATTGAAAATATAGAAGGATTCAGGGAAACTGTTGAATCAGTGTTTCTAGAATTGGACAATAAACAAGAAATAATCCTCTAATATTTTATGTTTTCCTATAAAAATAATCCTCTAAATGTAACATACTTTTTATTCCCTGGATAACTTTATGTATGATTTCTATGCAATACCTACCCATTTGTAAATTCAAAAGCTTATAGTTATAGGTACTTTAGAAAAACCTAAATTTCGTAAGAAATTCAAGCGTGTGTCTGTCTGCCTTTATGTCTGATCGACACAAAACTTAAAACACCTCTCAGCAAATACGTTTAATAAATCTAAAAATGAAATAGTTTTTTACAACTAAAGAATTTTAATGCAAAGATCTTTACTAAATGGACACAACAAAGACACGCTACTTATCATAATGTTTACAATTGTGAAGTACTAAAAGAAACTAAAATTGTAGTAACCAAGTAATGATTTTACATAAATATTGTAGAAATCATTACTGGTGGTAAAAACAATAATGTAGTTTCCATTTACCTGTGAGTAAGAAAATAGGTCAAAAATTAACTAAAAAATTATTTATATTTATTTAAAACTAATTAGTTAGTAGATGACTTCCTCTTTCTTTTTACAATATATTGTACGTAAGGTTGGCATTTTTACTTTAAATTTTAATTTCTACTTTATTATATTATGTTAAATCCCCTAGAATTGAATATATTCATTTATAGTTTTATATTGCAATAAACTGTAACATATTACAACTTATTGTATAAATGTAAAGTAAATACTTCAATATTTCTTAATATCTGGAATTCATATCTTCTTTAATCTTAGTTTTAAAATACTCTTCTCAAACATTGCTACTTTAGGAAGTTCTAAAATTGAATAGTAATTTTCGTTTCATTCAAAAGACACATTGCTGCACTAATATCAACAATGAGTAGCTCAGTAGACAAAACAGATTATGTATTAAGATCTTATCGAGCGTGTATTGTAGGATTGCGGACATTTGCATAATGTTTTTAAAAACACTTCGTTTCGAGGATTGAAATTTGTTAGGTGTAAGAAACCCTAATACATTAACATACTCACTGCGACACGACTCTACTGGCTTTAGGACGATGGGGAGTATTACTAATGTGCGTACGCCGCCCGTACGCGATGTGTAATAAATGATCTAATACGGCAATTAACTCCCATCAAAGGTATAAATGATACCTAATAGATGGTTGGCGTAGCGTTCAGACTGGAAAGAATGAACCCAAGCGATGTCACATCACAAAATCCAAGAGCATAAAACAAACACGTCACACTCTGAGTAATGAAGGTGGAACACTGACGGAATCAGTGTCGGCGGATTTTTAGATTCTTCATATCTTTTTAGCTATATAAAATATTTCTATTTAGTAATTATTATTTAGTAATTACCATACGTAAAATCTGTCTATTCTATGATCATAGTTAACTCTTTGTAATACTGGTGACAAAACTGGTCTAACATAAACAAAAGGTTGACTCAGTTGTTGGTCTGTAAATTTTATGTATGACGCCTCAATAAGTTTGCTTTACCCATTTCATGTGATTGATTTGTCATATCGTCCGTGTAGACTTTTCCACAAGACACATTTTCGTATTTTCTTTACGTTCTTTATTTATTTAATTTAGCAGTTATTTTTGTCTCTCCAATGTATTCTCAATCACAAGAATATTTTATTCTGTCAACTAAGCTTTTTGAGGCGATGTGTGACAATTTTGGTTCGGTTTTTACAAGACTGCTTATAAGGGTATTTTTTCCTTTAAAAAACGATTATAAAAGTGTATTTCCTGCCTACTCTAACTTTATCAATACTCTCGGCACATATGGGGTTAACCATGAACGTGAACTTGTCATTATTTCATTTTATAATGGGAGTTTTTTCCTTATCATTTCTTTTATATTCCTGAGAATTTCACCTATTCCTTATTCTCGTATTCCAATTCCTTTTCCTCCTATTTCTAAATCGCCTGTGTGCTGCTGCGCTATCGAGAAAAAGCTTAAAGAGTAGGGAGGAAAACACATTATTAAATAGTGTAGACATATTTTATTACTTTCCAATACATAAACCTCAAATCTTTTCATTAAATTTATCCCCTTATTAGTATTAAATAACTTACTAACTCATTAAAGCTTTTTAAGTTACATTTCTTGGGATAAATGATACTGCTGGCTCTTCATGTGTAAAGTTTGAGGTAATTTATTACTTCAGATTTTGACGTGATTTCACGGAAGTTGAACTACATCTACTAGAGTTTGAAATATTACACGTAACCTCTATTTCTACAGGCTGCATTAATTCAAAACACTTTTTGATTTAAAAGCTAGCTTAGTTAACTTGTGACTGATGACACGTAGTTTATCCACCTTCTTTCGTAATATATTGAGATAGATAGTAAACGTAAGATTAATGCAATGTAATCCGTCTCAATACCCACCTTATGTTAGTGGATAGCACGGAAAAAACGTAGTATATCATCCCTCATCCCACATTGCTTGCCAGATTTATACGAAAAAAAGCCCATGCCAATCTAAAGGTCATACCAGTCTTGGTTGTTTATGATACATTTATAAATAATACCACTGAATAGCTTTAAAACAAATAAAGTTTTCTTCAATGTTTTTTAAACCAAAGTATTTTTATTACTTAGTTATGTACAAAATATGTAATTCTCTTGTACGAAAAATTTGTAATAAAGGAAAATGGTCACGTAATGTTTAAATTTGTTACTTGAAAACTGTACTAACAAGTAATTACGTATTATTAAATATATACTACAAAAGTTGATTTGTTAATAATGCATTATATTATCGTTATACGTTATTATCTCGTTCATATTTGATTAACGAAAATTACGTAAAAGGGTAGATTGAGATAAGTGTAATATCATAACAGTTATAAAGACAAAATTCTATCAGTCTCTAGATAACGCTTGTTCATGAACTAATATTTTCTACCTAGTGACCAGACTGTGAATACACACCCTCACACCCTTACTTGTGCAGTAAACTTGGCGATCTCCGAATGGGTTGCAGTCAGACTGTGTGTAACAAGAGTCCTGCAGGAGGGGTTGACTGGACAATGGACACAGGGTTAACTAAGCACCAAATATTACTCTATGGTAGGAGTTACGCCACATCACGTGTCGCATAACAAGCTTCAACTCAGGCTGCACACCACTGTGTCACGTTGTCTGCCACAACATCATACGATTGTACTGAGTTTATTATACAAAATTTCTTTATACTTGGTTTTTATCGTTGCCATCATGGTTACCCATCAGACCAATGTAAAGCAGTGATTGTAAGTGGTGTGGGCCCAACTGGTGCAGGCTGTGTTACGTCAGTGTTGTCCCCTACTCTAATGTGAGAAATAGTCCACTCACTTGCGTTATCCATTACATTCTGCAAAACAATTCTTATACATACACGTACATGTATGTTACACGTGATATAAAAAAATCTCTTTACTATTCGTAATAGATACATTCATTGTTTTTTTTTTTATTATTTGTATATGTTTACACAACATTAAATTTTGGAAATTAGTCATATTGTACTTTTTCTATTCAAATATAATCCGAGAAATCAAAAGAAGGAAAAAACCTGAGGATAACAATTTCATTAGTGAGTGCACCATGATAGAACTGCGAATATATGAAAGGCAATAATTACTGTTCATTCAGATTTGAAACGAGCATTTAGTCGGTATCTGGTACGTATCAAATGAATCACACTAAATCCCTCTACATGGCATTTACATTGGATCTGCTGCTAGATTAAGGCTTTACTTTAGGCAAGTTTATATTAAACCTTGATCCTACAAATACGCAGTCAAATATTTTATAATTATTAATTTTATAAATATTAACATTCTGTCTTAAGCTTTACATATTACAAGGGAGAAGGTACGCGATATCATACGTCGAGTAACAGTCTTCACAAAGTTTTCATGCTCAGTTTTCACGTCTCTTTACCTTATATATCATGTGTCGAGTAACAGTCTCCACTAAGGTTTTTATGCACAGTTTCATACCTTTACCTTATATCATGTGTCGAGTAGCAGACTCCACTAAGGTTTCATGCACATTTTTCACGTCTTTACCTTATATCATGTGTCGAGTAGCAGTCTCCACTAAGGTTTTATGCACAGTTTCACACCTTTACCTTATATCATGTGTTCGGAGTAGCAGTCTCCACTAAGGTTTCATGCACATTTTCACGTCTTTACCTTATACCTTATATCATGTGTCGAGAAGTAGCAGTCTCCACTATAGGTTTTATGCACAGTTTCACGTCTTTTACCTTATATCATGTGTCGAGTAACAGTCTCCACTAAGGTTTTATGCACAGTTTCACGCCTTTACCTTATATCATGTGTCGAGTAACAGTCTCCACTAAGGTTTCATGCACAGTTTCACGCCTTTACCTTATATTACGAGGGTCAGTCAAATATAAACAAGACTTTTAACTTATACGGTTATTAAAGCTAAACAATAAAATGATTACATGTTTACTGCTTTTCTACATAGTCTCCCTCAACTCTCACACACACTTTTCCCAGCGTGAGGATAGCTTATGGATCCCTTCTTCATAAAAGATTTGAGGTTGTGTCTTGAACCAATTGCACACAAATTCCTGTACTTCCTCAATCACTTTCAAAACGGTGTCCACCAAGTGCTTCTTTGAGAGGACCAAAGAGGTGAAAGTCACATGGAGACAAATCTGGGCTGTAGGGAGGATGTTCCAATGTTTCCCAATAAATTTGGCGTAATTTCTCTTGGGTCAAGGCAGCTGTGTGAGGCCTACCATTGTCATGAAGCAAAATGACATCTCTGATTGGCTGATTATGCCTTTTGTTCCGAAAGGCTGCTTTTGCTTGCTCATGAAGTTGACCCAGTAATATAAGCAGCGTTCACAGTACGACGTTCGTGTAAAAAGTCAATAAGCAAAACGCCTTTGCAGTCAAAAAAGATGGTGGCAAGAACTTTCCCAGCAGACAAACCGTGTTTTGGCTTTCACAGGGCGAGTTTCGTCTTTTCCTCCGCCACTCCATTGACGCCATTTTGGATTCAGGAGTGTAGTGATGGACCCACGTTTCATCACAGGTTATTATGCCATTTAAAAAACCATTCCCCTCTCTCTCAAAGCCAATTCAAAGGCCTTTGGGCAAATGTCTCTCCGGGTTTGTTTTTGATCGAGAGTCACAAGCCGAGGGACCCATCTTGCACAAATTTTCCGAAAACCCAGATGCTCTGTGACGATGGAATGCACACTACCATGACTAATTTCCACTTCACTGGCAATTTTCATCTATCGTTAAGCGTCGATTATTTTCAAGAAGTTCACGAACAGCACAAATGTTCTTATTAGTCAAACTGGTCCTTGGACGCCTATTGTGACTTTCATTTTCAACTGTTTCACGTCCGCCTTTGAACTTTTTTAACCCAATCGTACACTTGAGAACGTGATAAAGTCTTATCCCCAAACTGAGTTTGTCAGTCTAACAAAAATTTCACTTGGTTTAACACTTTCGTTTGTCAATAACTTAATAATAATTCGTTGCGCAACTGCAGGTACAACCTCTTGTTCAGACAAGGCTACAATGACAAACAAAACAGCACTGACAACACATTGTTGCAGCTTTCCCCCTCCCCCAGGCTGCCCCCTACCACTACTGCAACATGGCTACCTGCTACAACCTGGACGTTGGGTTATAGTAATAAAAGTCCTGTTTATATTTGGACTAAACCCCTCGTATTGTGTCGAGTAGCAGACTCACTAAGGTTTCATGCACAGTTTCACGTCTTTACCTTATATCATGTGTCGAGTAGCAGTCTCCCACTAAGGCTTCATGCACAGTTTCACGTCTTTACCTTATATCATGTGTCGAGTAACAGTCTCCACTAAGGTTTCATGCACTGCTTCACGCCTTTTCCTTATATCATGTGTCGAGTAGCAGTCTCCACTAAGGTTTCATGCACAGTTTTTCACCTTTTTCCTTATATCATGTGTCGAGTAGCAGTCTCCACTAAGGTTTCATGCACAGTTTCACGTCTTTACCTTATATCATGTGTCGAGTAGCAGTCTCCACTAAGTTTTTATGCACAGTTTTACGCCTTTACCTTGTATCATGTGTCGAGTAACAGTGTACACTAAGGTTTATGCACAGTTTCACGCCTTTACCTTATATCATGTGTCGAGTAAACAGTCTTCACTAAGTTTTCATGCAAAATTTCACGCCTTTTCCCCTTTATCTTTTCATAACAGT